>NC_041365.1:15970685-15985685 GCF_900634415.1 Cottoperca gobio
AAAACATCCTACACTGATAATATTCAGCAGTAATTCAAATGGATGCATCATATTTAATAACTAAAAGTAAAAGTACAAATGTATATGCGCATCAAAAAAAAAAATCAAAAGTATAAGTATTCATTATGGAGAATGGCCAATTTTAGAACAATTGTATTTTATATTATTATTATTGGATTATAATTTTTGATGAATTAATGCACTTTAATGTTGCAGCTGGTAAAGATGCAGCTCATTTGAACTACTTTATATTCTCCTGCGTAGCTTAATCTATAATAATGTATAATCATTTGTTAGTTCTGCAAATGAACTGTCAAATAAATGTAGTTCAGTAAAAACTACAATATTGCCTCAGAAATGTAATGTAGCAGAAGTATAAAGTAGCACAAAATAGAAATACTCAATTAAAGTAGCCTATATGTACCTTAAAATTGTACTAGAGTAAATGTACTTACTTATCTTTTATCCTTATCAGATTGCTTCATTTGAAGTATCCAAAGAAAAAGGCTAAATTTAGTGAAGTCAGATCAATGAATTTGAACAATTTGAAGATGAAATATTTGTTTTTATTTCTTCTCCCTTTAATCATGTTGTGACCCCTCAGATTCTGATCCTGTCCCCCAGCTTGAGAATCACTTCCCGAAAATAGAAAGCTGAACATCCTCTGAATACTCGACTAAGTTTTACCAATTTACAGTATTTGCTTGGGCAAATGTGATCTATGATCTATTCAATTTAATGGAAACTACTAAAAGGGTTACCATCTATTTAAATCTGGGATGTTAATCAGGTTTCGAGTTATAATCTGAGTTTTATGGTGGTCTCGAAAATATCTAGGGGAGAAAGAATTTTGTCGTAAAAAACCCTAATTATGTGGCCTCTGGCACATTCCAATGCCACTCCACCATCTTATACACTGATCTTAATGATTGTATATTTTAATAAGTTTGCCTACCTCATTGTAAACATGTAGTACATTATTGAAAAGGAGAATTAGGCTTCTTGTGCGTTTTAGCCCACAGTCTGTATTCATATTGAAAACCACACCTTTTCCTGATTGATCAGAACTTTTGTTTTCTTTTATCTTTTATGTATTGTATGTACCTTCACTCCCGTTTCTTCTCAATTGATATACTCTACACCTATGGACAGTAAGCTGGTTGGACTTAAGAACATTCACTTTGTTACACACAAAGCAGGAGAACATTTCTCGGAAAGGATAACCACAAATGTAAACCATGGATAAAATATATGATGTGGAAAAACATTTACTTTGTGGGACTAATAAGGGAATATCTTGTTTCATAGGCTATATTACTGCAACACGTTCCATTAGGCTACATAATATATTAATATATATATATATGCATGTTTTAAACAGGATTTAGGGCATCTGACAGCCATTTGCATAATTGGTCAATGGCAAAAAATACAAAAGTGTTTAAAGAGTTCAATGACCGTGTGAGGCAGAGCCTACATGTTCTTCACATGACTGGACAGTTACTTTGACAACATTGCCTGTTTCAGTGTGTTTGCAATGCAACTTAGAGATTTGCTGTAAAAAGCACAATGGAAATAAAGATAATTCATTAGTTTGATCATTCTTTAGGCCCATAAACGTCTGTGTGGCGTATATGGGAAACAAAGCGTTTACAGTGGACGTCTAATGAGGATGTCCCCTGCCTGTGCAATCAATGCAATTATTAATGTGTTTTATCTACAATTATTTCAATATTTGTCAAACAGAGGACGACTCTCAGCTCGGCAGGACTAAACCCAATGAGAGATATTTGAAACAAAGGAAAAACACAAGATTTAGGTTTAATTGGGAATAAATGCCACATTACAGGATTTAATGATAACATTATAACTAATAACCTTTTATTAAGGCCTACACACGCTCTGTATTGAACGTATTACTGTACCTCCTCCTCTGCAGACTTTTTGAATTTGTTCATCATTTAAAGAGAAAATGAAGATCAATAGAAAGCATAGAGGATGTTTGTGTTGCTTGATAAAACACACACACACACATACACACACACACACACACACACAAAAAGGTTTCCGCACACACAGCCTTTAAGGGCAAAAAGTCAATTTTAATAAAAATGACCATATAACATTTATTAAAATCTAATAAAATTACAATTTGTAATCTAATTCCTTTCAGGCCCATGTTGTGGGGTGCCAGGTCCCAGTGTTGAAAATAAATACATCTCATCATTGTTGTAGACTGAAGCTGCAGACGTCCCATTAACTCCCTTCCCTGTTGTGTTTCCTCGTCTTCTTCTTCTCATCCTGCAGTCTCTTCAGCATTCACTCAAGTTATTTGTCACAGTGAAGCAGATATAAACAGGGACACATTCAACAGCAGGAAAACATGATCTGAAGCCACAGGAGGGTTAAATTAAGTCTACAATGTGTTTGTGTGTGTGTGTGTGTGTGTGTGTAGTTCACCGATATCATTTTAGCCCTACATATTAAAAAATATTTAAATATGCATGTTTGTTTGTTTTTTTTAAAAAGCAGTCTTTGACCAGCCAGTTGATGTCTGGGCTGACATGCATCATGCATGCCATCAAGATAAAAAAAGTGTAAAGGTTTTCCTCATGTAGTGTATCATTTGATCGCAATGAAAAGTAACAAACAATTCATCTTAAAAAAATTAAAGAATCAGTATTTTTTTTCTGTCCCATGAAGAAAAAGTTCAGTATTTCAGTAGAGGAAGTAGGTTTATCTGCTTTCTTGCCAAGAGTTAGACAAGAAGATGGATACCACTCTCGTGTCTGAAGCTACAGCCAGCAGTCGGCTAACTTAGCATAAAGACTGGAAACAGCTAGCAAGGTAGCAAAATCCCCCTTCCACCACATCTAAAGCTAACTAATTAAATTGTTTCTCAGTTGTTTATTATGTACAAAAATGTGTCGTTTCCTACAGATTTTGATATCTTTGGACAGAGCCAGGCTAGCCGTTTCCCCCTGGTTCCAGTATTTATGCTAAACTAAGCTAACCGTCTCCTGGTTCCAGCTTCATATTTAGCATTCAGACTGTCAGAGTGGTATCAATCGTCTTGTCTAGATAGCAAAAAAAAGAGTGTTTCCCAAAAAGAGTGGAGCTATTCCTTTAAAAATGGCAGCTGAAAAACAATAAAAAGTAACAGACTGTGTGTTTGCAAGTGTGTGTGTGTGTGTGTGTGTGTTTTTCCTTTGAGTCTTGTAAAAAGTTGGCGACACAGACGTCGCACCCATTGACCGTCATTTAAGATTTAAGACCCCCAAAAACAGATACCCCTCCTTAAATAAAATCTTTCCTAAAAATGAACCATTTTTCCACCAATACTGAAAAGTTCCTATGATATGTTTGGTGCCAAGAGTGTATGGATGTGTGTGTGTGTGTATGGATGAAGGGGTCTCCATTAAAATTTAGCTAAAATTTAAATTAAAAACACAGTTGGAATTCATAAAATACATTCAGTCTCTTTCACACTACCGGCGGGAGAATCTGTTCTTGAAAGCTTTGATAGTTTTGGCCATCATGGGGGCAATTTCTG
Source organism: Cottoperca gobio (assembly GCF_900634415.1). NCBI lineage: Eukaryota > Metazoa > Chordata > Actinopteri > Perciformes > Bovichtidae > Cottoperca > Cottoperca gobio. The sequence goes on from NC_041365.1 coordinate 15,974,239, forward strand.
TGGGAGGAAACAAAACGTGTGAGATTATAAAAGAACTCAGAACATAATTCTGTCTCTTTTTATGATCTGAACTCCATTAACACACACACACACACACACACACACACACACACACACACACACACACACACACACACACACAAGTACACAACACACACACACAAGTACACACACTTACTTTTGACCTGTGGCTTGTCCCGGCCAGCAGGTCCTGCTGCTGCTGCTGCTGCTGCTGCTGCTCCTCCTGCTGCTGCTGCTGCTGCTGAGGAGCGAGACGAGCTGGGAGAAGGGTTAAATTGGGACGAAGAGGAGCGCATCGTTTCACCAGAGTAGTCTATGGTGGCTGGTCTTATTCTGAAAGACACAGGAAGAGAAAAAAGTCTGTTACTGTGAATCTAAAATAAAGTGCAGAACAGAAAATCTTTTAGATTTTTGATTTGTAAATTACATGAACAATTGATCAACTATCAAAATTGTTGTCAACTAATTTCCTGTTGATTGACAAATCAGGTAATCAACTAACTGAGTACTTAATTATATGTATACTTTTGAAGAAAACCCTTTTTCGTTTTAGATACACAGCTAATTAATAAGGGCGTATGTGTCAACATTTGTTTAAAAATGTGGCCTGTGTACCTGTTTTACTCTTAACTATTACAATTAATACTTCAAGCTGAAGGGATAAATAATAAAATAAAGGATTTTGTTAAATAATCAATAATGACCAGCTGGAGATTTTTTTTTGTTAATTGTTAAGTTAAAAAAATGCAGTTTTTATCAAAACATTTGAGGGGATCTGACAAATACTGTAGATACACTGTTGGAAATGCATGAATAAAACTCACATGTATGTAAAGTGATGTTTCTATATCTTATTTCACTTCAACACCAAATTAAAGTCATAAACCTGAAAACAAAATGTATCAATATGCTGGCTGTGATACTGACTTGATGGGAGCAGCAGCGGCGGTGGAGGAGGCTGACGAGCCACTGATGGTGCCGAACTTCTCCTGGCGGCGGCGGACGTCACGCGGCGGCTTGGCGACAGAATTCACAAACGCCATCTTCACCTGCCGCCCTGCCAGGACAAACACAACACAACACTCACACTCAAACACCTTAATCAATTAACTTCAATATCAATTTGTGATGTTTTTGTAGAAATTAATAGTAAAAGGTTTTTGATTAAGATTTTTGACATTGTTTTATTCACTTATTTTATTGTATTTAAAAGTTGTAAAAGTTTATTCTATCTTTTTGTTAATTTATTAATAATTTACTGTATTGCATTTAAGTTGCAAAATTGTATTTTATCTTAATGTTATTTTAATAATCAATTACTTTATTGTATTAAAGTTGTCAAATGTAGGTACATTTTAATGTCATTTAATCAAAGCATCTTTTCCCCTCTTCACTCCTCAATTATTCCACTCCCTCCTTTTACCAAGCGAATGATGAAACCATGGATGTTATTTACTAAAAAATTAAAAAATGTTGTCTTATCACTTATTTGATTGTATTCAAGTTGTAAAATATTATTATTATTTATTTCCTTGTTTTTATTTCATGCCATTTTGCTACTATTACTGTAATAAAAGCTTTTAAATTAATTTGATTACATTTTTATTGTCTAGTGTGCATTGCTTAATTGTTTTTGTCTCTTCTGTTTTTACTGTTTTCACTTGTTCTGTCTTATTTTCGGCTCGTCAGTCATCTGTGAAGCACTTTGAACTGCACCTGTACGAAAGGTGCTTTACATATAAGGTTTGATTTATTAATTAATGTCCATTTTTGTCACTTTCTCGTGCTGATTAATATAAAACTAAAAGTGACTCGTTGCTTCTCCTACCTTTTGGCTTGTTGGCGTGGGCGGAGGAGATGTTCTGGGTGAGCATCCTCAGTCGCTCCTCGCGCTCGTCGTGCAGCCTCAGATACATCTCCCTCCACGACTCGTACTCCTGAGGAGACTCACGCTTAAAGTCCCGCTGACAGTGACGCATCCACAGCTCGTCAGATTCCTCTGTAAACCACTGAAGGAAGAGGGGAACAAAATCAACAAGGAGGGCCATCAGTCTTCTCAGGCTTCCTACACATTGTGCTCGTAATTCTATCGTTTTCTTCCTCTCATCTTGTCTATTTTAGTTAGGGAGGTCAGTTATTCTAATTGTTATTTTGGCCTTTTCCCACCCTAAAGTCAATTCTTAGCTGCCTCCATATTAAAACACAATGTTGTTAAATCTAATCAATCTCATTTCTCACATTTCATATGTATAGATATAATCCCTTTTATTTCTTTAATATTGTTTTTGTACCCTCCTTTTTATTTTCGCTTCGCTTACCCCATTGTAGTTCTTTGTGTGTTTATACATCGTTTATATTTTGGTAAAATGTATCAAACTGTATTTTAAACTGTGTTTTGTATAACTTAAAAAACTAATCTAACTAAATCTCAGCAGTCTGTCTGCGTCTCAACCACCCATAGGATGAGGGTCCTCACAAGACTAGAAAGACAAACGTGTGTGTGTGTGTGTGTGTGTGTGTGTGTGTGTGTGTGTGTGTGTGTGTGTGTGTGTGTGTGTGTGTGTGTGTGTGTGTGTGTGTGTGTGTGTTACCTGGTTGCTCTGCTCGATGCGGTACAGCTGCTCTGGTGTACATCGCTCCAGCACCGGCTCTAGGATTTCGAACGGCACTCCTCCAACCTCAGCGATGGCTGTAAGAGCACAGAGGCAGCGAGCAGTCATGTCATGGTCATTTGTTTTAACCACCCACTCGTGCAAAGAGTCAAAGTAGAAAGTGAAATATTTCTGAGTTCATAGATACTAAACACTTGATTGAGTTCCTTGTAGTTTCTGAGCCTTTTTCTTATCATACTATATTTAGTTTTTGGGCACATGGGACTACTGCTTTTCCTAAAATATGAAATGTATTATGTAAGGATAATAACTATAATAAAATAAGTAGACTATAACAGTGATCCCATGTGCCTAAATACTAAATAAAGTATGATATGAAAAACTACATTTTTAGCCAAATGGTTTGATGCCAATTTTGAAAATGTCTTCAGTTTTGTGCTTCGGCAAGCCGAGACAACACGCTCACTAAAATACTAAAATACGAAATTTCAGTTATGAGCAAAAATGGGTTAAGAAAACAGGCGGAGACGGTGGGAAGAGATCGCAGACTTCCTGCTTGTCTTTTATCCTGTCTGACACCTCGATCACAGTTTCATATTTTTTCCTCAGAATTACTGTAGAAGTATAATAATGCATAATAAAACATAACATGAATACATTTGAGTGCTTACTCAATGGTATACAAGCCTGTGAAAACAGTGAGGGCGTCTGGAGGCGCTCTAGTGCCCCCTTCTGGGCGACTCAGTGACTGTTTATATACTTTGTTGCTCATGAACATAAAATTAAATACAGCAGCTCCACTCACAGTCAATGTTGTTCTGCAGCACACGGATGCACTGCTCGTACAGAGTCATCATCCTGGGCAGGTAGGCTGTCTTTGATCCCGAGTAGACCGTCATCTTAGAGTTAAATCGCTTCCCTGTGAACCCGGAATCCTCCTCGTCGTTGCTGACAGGAACTGAGAGTAAAGAAGGGAGTGAGAGTCAGACAGTGCGACACAGAGCGGGGCAAGATGAACTTCTAGAGATATGGTGACACTGACCAGAAAGAAAAAACAAGAAGAATTAGAATAGAAGGTTAATTTTGTTCAATGTTTGTACTGATGCTTAGACCTTGAAACTTTGATAAATTATGCAATCTTTGTTTTTATCTTTCTATCCTGTTTTCCTCTATTATGAACATACAAGACATGTTTGGCCTCTAACCTCTCCTGCACAATGTTCAAACATTTTCTTAAATTCTTACTATTTTTCACGTCTATATGTGCAAAACATAAAAATACTGGTGAACTTTCAGGAAATCACAAGCGCTGACCTTCCTCAGTACATTTAGATGCCCACCAGAAACCAGTAGACGATCCAGGAGACGCAGGTAATCAGAGAACGTGTTTACATGCACTTCATTAACCTGGTTATAGTAAATCTGCATAGTCATCACCTGACCTTATTTAGGAAGCTTGGGTTGCTCATCTTAAGTGTATCTATACAGATTTTCCATAGTGGGGTCTGTTTTTTTTAAGAATAGCACCACTCTCGAAGCTCCGCTAACTTGTTGACAAACTGATTTTATTTCCTAGAACTTCTTCACAATAAAAGCATCGCACCGCTTCGGCAGTGGAAATGTTTTAATGTGAAGCTGCAATCGCAGGAAAGGTTTGCATAGCAGAAACGTAAAGAAAAGTATTCAGTAAACCGTAAAGTAAGGCTGATAGCCACTTTTTTTGTTAACATGACATTTAAGAAATCAGGTTACTGGAGAAAGCACACTGTAACCTTGTTCACTCCACAGAAGGTCATACATGACTAAAGCACTGTCAGCATAAAAAAAGAGGAAACTGAAGGAAATATTGAACAAAAATTAAATTATTTGCCTATAAAATATAAAAAATACATAATAATACAATTATGATGGACATACTATGAGGGTCCCCTTGATGGTCATTATTTAGAAGAATGAACTATGATGTTTCACAAACAAGACAATAATCTTTAAGGTGGGGGGCACTACCTTTCCGTCTCTGAGGGGACAGCGGTGAGACGTCGATGGAGGGCAGAGGTCTGTAATTGGGTTGGATCGCTGGCAGAGGGATCTCAGGAAGAGTTGCGACAACCTCCACCACCTGCACACATCACATGAACATCAACAAGCAGCATCTGAAAACAACTTTTCATATACGATAGTTAATAAATGAAGGCAAATTAAAGGTTAGTGTGCAGTCAAAGGATACAATGAATTAAAGGAAATGTTTAGGGAAATATGAAGAAATCTAAAGTAAAATGATCTGTTTAGTCTCCTCGGCTGCTGTTCTTACCCTGCTCTTGCGTTTTTCCGTTGACGCTGAACTGGAGCCTGAATGTGACCTCTTCGTACTCTGTGTGCCGTTAGCCTTGCTCCCTTTGGATGAAGAGGAGGTAGAGGAGGGGGCAGGCGGAGGGGTACGAGAGCGATGGGAGGACGACGTGGAAGAGGAAGGGTGAGATGGTCGACTGTGTGACGAGGAGGATGATGATGATGGCTTCTTCTTCTTCTTGACAGGGGTAGGGGCGTCATATGTGAGAAAAGACTCAAAGGACATGGTGGGAGCATCAAAGTCGTCCTCCACCTCTTTGGGTAGAGAGTCCTTCGGTGCCCGTGGTCGCCCTGGAAACGCAAATGGAAAAGTCAGGGGATGAAGTGTATCATGGGAAGGTTTGTGTAAACCTTACATTTCTGCTTACTGACAAATGATTTCCTATTGACCGTCATCGTTAAAGTACGGCACAGATAGAGAAACTAGGCATGAATTCCAAAGTTATTTTATACTATTTTAATTCTGCTATTTTATATTATTTTAATTCTGCTATTTTATATTATTTTAATTCTGCTATTTTATATTATTTTAATTCTGCTATATTATATTATTTTAATTCTGCTATTTTATATTATTTTAATTCCGCTATATTATATTGTTTTAATTCTGCTATTTTATATTATTTTAATTCTGCTATATTATATTGTTTTAATTCTGCTATTTTATCTGCTATTTCTATAATGGTACTTCACTCATTTACATCAACACTGTGATTATTGTACTGTAAATGCTCTCATTCTGTCTAATCTTGTACTAATTGTTATGTTTTTGCTGCAATTCTTGTATGAAATCTCACTAACCGGATGTTGCACATTTTGTGGGATGATGAAACGGAAACATGTTAACAGAGCTGCACTACTAATCATCTAATAAAAACAATAACATTGTTTTAGCTTTTGTGATGATGAAAGGTTTACTAAATCCAACTGTATTGTAAACTTGGTGTTAAAAATTCCTGCTCTGGAGCATCAAAACAAGTGCAACGTGTTCATAGGTAAACTGTCTAAACTATGACACGCTGTAATTAACTCATCTCATGCGTTATGTAACTATGTTCTCTACTTAGTAATAAATCCTTTCCATGTTTGTTGTTGTTTGTTGACTGATGCGATAATTATCATAAAGTCTAGTTTTATCTATCATTAGCTTTAAGAAGATACTCCATCCATCGTGTGGCCTATACTTCACAGGATTATAAAAATCAGTGTTTACAAAACATCAGGAAAAGAATCTTGTTGATATTTAAGGTTTTTGTACATTTGAGGCAACAAACTTTCTTCCTTTTCAACTGTTCAGAGATAAACAGCACTGACCTTAATATTCTAATCATAAAAGTCCTCCTCGGTGTATACTTGCGCAGCAGCCCTACTCGTGCAGCCGTAACCCCTTTTTCTCCCATTTGTTTAATCTTAAAAGGTAAATAATATGCAACATTTCTGTATTTAAAATATTTTAAATGACTTATACATTTTGTTGAGTTGTGTAATTATTCTCCAAAACATTCTCAATAATTTTTTAAGCCTAGAGAAATCTGTACTTTTAATCAAGGTAACGTTTTGGTTGCCCGTAATGGGGACGCATCATCTTTGCTCAAACTGTCATGAATTGACTTTTCAGGCAGTTTTAAGCCACATTTTTACAATACACTTTTTAGATTTTTGTCATTTTAAACTATACATTTTAACAAGATGAAGGATTTTGGTCATTGAGAAACGAGCTGCGCTAATGTTAGCCTCTAGCTTTGTTCTGTGTTTTTAACACACTGATTTTTAACGGGAAACTGCTTTATGAAGTGTTTTTACCGGTTTTAATCAACCTGTCCATTTGATTTGGAGAGGAGAAGACCTCCTTGGATAATTTGACGATGAGGTAATCCCAACCGGGGGAAGCTGAATGCAATGACCATCTCCCATGACCTGCGACACTGACTTCTGTTATTGTTTTGATTGAGAGCCCCCTAGTGGCAAGAACAGTGTACGTTAATTAATCTAATTTAGCATCATCTTGTCCCAGCTCCTAATTGAAGCCATATAATGTTTACACGGTTTTCCTACATTCAGTTTTTAAGCACCGTATATCTGGAACAAACCGCAGGTCCGCTGCAACTCTCAGTTCTTTCAAATCAAGGCTGAAGACTTTTCTGTTTACTGCTTTATTAAATCCAATAATTTTTTATTTCTTACACTGCTCTGTAACTTTTACGTGTGTATTTTATACCCGTCTTATTCAATTTAAGTCGGTTTGAATGTTTTTATTGCACTTGAATGTCCTTTTATAATGTTAGTCTTTTATCTCAATGCTTTAGATGTTTTATGTAATGCACTTTGAATTGCAGTGTTGGTGAAATGTCCAGGTAGAGGACAAACACAGGTTCGTGCTATCACCGAGGGATCTCTGGTGTCACAGTGAACCTCTTCCATCAAACACAAACACACTCACACTCACCATCATCTCCTCCTTTCTTCTTCTCCTCCCTCTTGCTCTCATGTGTTGTGGACTTCCTGCTGTGCTTTGCAGACTTTTGTACTGGACTCTGCTGTTGCTCTCTGTCTGCGCTGCGTTTCTTCCCTTCATCGCCTTCTCTTACTCCTCGATCACTACTCATCTCTGCATGGCGTTGCCGCCGCTCCTCGTCTCTGTCCCTGTTTTTGTCGCTGTGGGAACCATGGTGGTGGTTTTTGTTGGGTTCTTTGTTGGGTTTGACGTGGCGGACCTCTTTGCGAGGAGGACTCGGACTCGGACTCGGCTCAGGGTCAGCCTCGGCCTCGTGCTCTGGCTCGTGCTCGCGCTCATGCTCACGCTCTGGCTCGCGCTCAGGCTCGTGCTCGGGGCTCTCGTACTCGTCCGACCGGTAGCCTCCTCGCTGTGGAGGGCTGTACTGCTCGTGTTGAGGAGGTGAGGGCGAGTAGTTTGTGTGATAGCCTCTCTCCTCCTCCTCCTCCTCCTCCTCTTCTTCCTCCATGAAGGAGGGCTCTTCCTCGGGGGAGGGCTCCCGGGTGCGTCTGTGGCCTCCTCCACCACCTCCTGCCTCTGGGCCTCGAGAGTGCGTGTGTGAGCGCGGAGCCTCTTTGACGTGGCTGTTGGTGGGTCTGAGGTAGAAAGATTCACAGGGGTGAAACACAGTCACAGAACTGTTTGTTATTGTTAACGGTTACTTTGCAGATTAGAGTTTTACATGAAGCTTAAGGGCTTTAACCGAACCAACAATAAAACATTTATATGCCTCTTACAGGTTAACATATCAATAATAATCAACAGTTTAAAAAGTGTAGTTCTTCATTATGAAATGTGCCGAAAGCTGGGTGAGCAGAACTGATGTTAAATAAATAAATTGAAATGCAATGAATAAAGAATCTGGTTCCTTTATGTATACAAAGAATTTGCGTGCTTCTTTCTCTACAGGACAGAAGTTACTCCCTTTACTACAGAGCTGTTTAAAGTCTTGAACAATGAATCCCAACCTGGGGGTCAACATTTAAATTGCAAGACGAGCGGCAAACAATCAACAGGATAAGAGAGCAGGAAAAAAGTAAGCTACACAAAATGACTGTAATGTAAAATTTCCTTGTAAATGATCAAATCATTTGACCTCTACAGGCCTGTAGAAGTTTCTAAATAAAACAGGGGTAACATTTCACAAGGCGGCCAACATGTAGCACAAGGGAAAATGTATTTTGTTTAATTCAGCCTTCGTCTATTTTCCCCATTTAGATTTTTACAGTATTTTCTTTCAGTGTAATCGTTTTAATTTTATAGCTGCAAAATTGGTGCATAAAAGTTGGAGCTTTTTATTTACCATTTAGCAACACTGCTGTATATCTTGGACGAGTTTATTGATATTTTTGTACCTGCACTTTTACTGACATTATATATATTTTTCCACTCTGTATATTTGCACTCTTTCCTACTTGGTACTGCAACTGACGCACAACAATTTCCCTCAGAATAAATAAAGTTCTTATCTTGTCTTATATTTCTGAGCCTAAAAGAAAAGTTAAACAGGAGCAAAGAAAGGATAACTATTGAATATTTCACTGTGGAGTTTAATGTAACTGCTCCCTTTCTTATCCTGTCTCGCACCAGGTGTTACTCTACTAAATATGTGGAGGAACATGACTCAGCTTCAGAGTGAATATGGTACAAATTTGAGTTTATTTATTCAAAAATAACTAGTTTTTTTTTTCGGGAGAGAAAAGCTGTCCCCCCCAGTTCATTTGAGTTTAAGAGCGCTGCGACAGATAAAGGCAGCCTGTGACGATGGGTTACAAGTAAACATTGCATCTCCATTGAATATGATCCTTGCAGTGACCGAGAGATACAGTGTTCAGGGACATGAGAGCTAAAGTATGGACTTCTCCACTTCTTACTACTGTTTAGGCACAGGTATGCAGAACGTACCTGTCTGCAGACTGAGGAACCAGTTTCTTCCATTTAGCTACGAGGCCTTTTGCCACCTCTCCAGCCAGTTGGTGTTTCCTAAAAGAATTCACAGTCTTCCCGACTCCAGTTTCCTACAAGAGAGAGCGAAACAAAGTGTAAACATGGACACGGATCACTCTTTCTTCTAGCATCCAAGCCCAGATTTACTCAACAAACACAAGGCAAAGTTAATGAAAGATTAAGATGACTGAGCAAAGCATTTCTGTTCACAGCAAAGATCCAATTCTTGCACATTAGAAACACTGTTATATTGCTTTTTAACTGGAGTAGTAAATAATTAAAGATGCTAAAGAGCTCCTTGCTAAACTATCTACTGGTCGTGTCTGTCTGACTATGGAGCTCTAGCAGCATCACTTTCTTCTTTTAGTGGAAGACTTTCTAGTTTGGAAATCAAGAGGACTCTTACCACCAGTATGTCCACAGTCATGGGAAGTTCCCCCAGTCTTTTGAAAGTCTTTAGTAGCTGGAAAAACAAGAGAAAAACTTCAGTGCACACATTTTCAATATCAATACCTGATAGTATTAGTGTAGAGGTCTACACAATGTGAATAATTATAAGTAGCATTATTACTTTGGTATTACTGAAGATAATGAAATAAAATGTGATTCTTCATTTAAATCAAATATCTTTCTAAAAAGTCAAAGGTAGAGTCGTTATTTTCTTTATACCTAATTTTATTCTAGTTACTTTTATTTAATTGCTAAATTGTATTTATTGTTGTTTTTTCAATTTGACGCACTTTGGGCTGCATGTTTGTAGGTGCTATTTAGATAAATAAAGTTGAGTTACAATACCTATATTCTATTAGCATTGATAGTAAATTAGTCATCATTACCATTTTACCATTTTGCAGATCATTACGGTTTGGAGAATATGACAATATATACTGTGAGATTAATACCAATGTAACTATCCCTTTAATATCTCTGGGTGTATGATATCAATGCATCTATAGTATAAATCAATGAGCAGGACTGCTTACTGCCAATCCTGAGTTTTGATTTTTGCATTAATGTGATGAAATACTTTAATCTGTAAAGAATTAAATCAACTGGATTATACAAAAACAGACACTCCTGTCTCGTTCTTTAATCCATAAACACATTCTCAATAGCTGAGCATGAAACTCTCATTCTCAAAGAATCGTCTTTCCAGAGTTTACAACCACACTTCCTCACGGATTGAGTTGGCTCAGTTGTCATTGACGACCACCTGTTATCACACGGTAGAAGTTCAATGGTGAGGGTCACTTGCCGACAACTGAGCCATCTCCATGGCGATAGAGCAAACTCCATCTGCTTAGGCAGGAGACGTGATGGGAAGCAACGAGAAGAAACCAGCAAGTTGACTTTAAGATTATTTTAGTGTAAAACTTTCTCAATAGATATTCCAGAAAATGTACTTTAAATATAATCCTAAATATGTGTTGACTGAATAGTATTGTATATGGAATATTGTTTAGAACTAAATATTTTAAAAGTTATTATATATGCTTGTATTGCAATATTTAAGTTAAGCAAATAAATTAAATAAAAACCTATAGATTGTTGTATATCGAAATTGTGAAATTACAGTGAGAAAGGATTTGATCTTTATCGTCCTATATGGACTTGGAGACAGCGGATATGATTAGGTCCAATAAGATTTGATGTATAGATCACAGCATAGCACATATACATATATGTACAGTAAAAACCCTCATTTATTTAAGCTATTGTCGATAAATCGATTAATTTTTTGCCAAGCTGCTGTAACAGTGAAATTATCCCGCTTCGATATCTTTGGGTTTTGGACTAACTAAAGACATTTAAAGATATCACCTTGGACTTTGAGAAACTGGGATGGACATTTTTCCACTATTGTGACATTTTATAGACTAAAATATTGAAAAAATAATTTCGAAAATAATCATCAGATTAATTTAACCTTCACAGGGTTCACAGGTTTCTAACTACTGTTCAGGATGATTTACATGAAAATATTCTGAACTCCCTTTGTTCACATTATGTCTCATAAAAAACTC
>NC_041365.1:15990685-16043185 GCF_900634415.1 Cottoperca gobio
ACCTCTGAAAAAGTTTTCGAAGACAAAACTTAACCACAATTATAGTGTTATATTATTATTATAGTATTATATTAATCTGTTTGTATCTCTAATGAATAGATGTAAACACATTTAGTAGTTCGTCAATGTGAAGCCAATTTTAGATACTTTGTATACTACTGGGTAGATAAATAGTAAAGTACTGCATCATATCGTCATGTCATATATATATATTTTTGTTAAAGTATAAAAGTAGAGGAGTAAAAAGTGTGTGTGGGGGGGGGGGGGGGGTTGGGTGAGAGGAGAGGCGGCCCCTTATGGGATATTTTTGGAGGGGAGGGCGACGAGGAGTGCCTGTATTTGGAAATGGAGGTGGGAGTTGAAAGAAGAGAGCTGAGGGAGGCTTGGTTGGATTTGAGAGGTTTTGGGGAGGGGAGCTTTGAATCATACGTCACAGCTTTGGTTGGGACCGTGATTTCCTTCTGATAATGACACACACTCACACACACACACACAGCACTCAGACAGAGGACAGACGGACAAAGCAAAGAGGAACCTGATAGAGAACAACAACGAAGAAAAAAGAAAGAACTTAAAAGAAAGCTCAAAGAAGAGAAGCGGAGAAAGCAAAAGGAAGGAAGAAGTGCAAGAACCAGGAGGGAGAAAGAGGTACAAAACAAACACATTTAATTTGACTAGATTACAGCTTGTTGAGTCAAGAAGAGCTGAAAGGAACCAAAGATTTGTATCATAAAATCTCCACTGGTGTACATTGAAGTACATTTACTACAATTTTGAGGTACTTGTATACTTTATACTTCTACATCACTTCATTTTAGAGGCAAATATTGTGCTTTGTACTCCACTACATTTATCTGACAGCTACTAATTACTTACAAAACATGTGATCAGTTTATAAATCATGATAATATTTAACTATCCAATAAGTATCCACCTCCATCAGCTGTAACATTACAATGCTGTTTGTGTTTTAATGCTTCAGTAATGATATTTGAATAATATATGATATTATAACACTCTGAAAGGGAGTGCTTTTACTTTTGATACTTAAAGTACATTTTGCCAATAACACTTGTACTTAAGTCAAGTCCCTTTGACACAGAGTATTTTTACATGGTGGTAAGTAAAATATACTGTATGACTACGTATTCTAACACTGGAAACCGCATATCAAATGATTCAACTAATGACATCATTATAGTTATTAGTAAATTATACTGATATTTATATGCTGCTGAATGGAAACAATGCAAAGAAGTTGCCAGTTGCTGTGTGGATACTGCTACACTGCAGAGGGGGGTCAGTCCTTCTCTTTCCAGTCCTTAGCTGTAAAACACACACAAAATACACACACCAAGTACATGTTGTGTGTGTCAGCGCCTATAAATACCCTCATGAGATAGACAAGGAATTCAGCTGCAGCCATGGAGCGATAGAAGTAGTAGAGAGGCACGCAGGGTGGTGTGTTGTGTGTGTTTGTGCAGGTAAAAAATACCAGAAACACTTTATAATACAATATCACATCCCTGCAGTTAATACCGATTTGATAAAGCACATAATGTTCAGGGATTACTAAGATTGTGATGTTGAATCAATTCAATAGTCATTTTTCAAGGACCTAGCATTGTTAAAGCAGCTATGCTGTCAGGGACATTAAACATCATCACATCGAACACAAGTCCGCCTTTAGCTTAGTGGTGGTGACGTGAAGTCATGCGACCGCGGTGTAGGTCGTTTATAGCCTAACCTTTTTACTTCCGGTGATTGCATTTACGCTTCAAAAATTCATAAAAGTTGTGTTCATTTTTGAAGATAATCTTGCTGAAGAAAATGTGTAAGTATCATAAACCTTTTTCTCATAATCCAAAATCCAAATGAAAAATCCCATTGGCTTTTTGTCAAGGGACCCAAGGCTGTGTAGCACTTGGGAGTTGTTAGAGACCAAAAACAGAGTCAAAACAGTGAATATTGGACTTTAATTCATCAGGTGGACACAAACAAAAATGAACGATAATGTTGCCTCCGTAACTGCTGGATATGTAAATAAGCAACTGTAGGCTAACATATCTGTCATATCAACATGATACTGTGTTGCCTTTCTAGCTGTTTGCACTGCCTTCATTTGGCCAAATAAATCAGTTACTGTAGGGTTAAAAGATATTTGACGTTTTAGGAAATTAACTTCTTTGCTTTATTGAATAGAGTTAGATGAGAAGACTTTTATAAATTTCATGTTAAGTAAGGAGCCAGAACCATTGCTTATCGTAGCATAAAGACCGCAAACAGCTAGCCAGTGTCTTCTGCAAACACAGCTCTGACTAAAGCTTCACTTCAGGTCAGTTGTCTGCTTCTTTGCAAAGCTTCAAACACAGATTCACACTGAGGTTGGTTTCTTAAACATAAAACGCAGAGTCCCAGGTGCTTAGATTATCACCGTTCTCCTTACACACTAAAACAGTTTTTCGGAACAAGTGTTTCCTCTCCACGTGACACAAAACAGCCATTACATTTCTGAGTAGTTTTTAATAGTCACGCTACTTCAAACGTAACATTTAGTGTTAAAAACAAAATAAGAGTTGACTGTGTTGCAACCAGAGTAGGCTAAGGATGTAAATAAATGTCTATCAGTAACTAGAAGCTGCAAACTGAAGCAGCACACGTGTTGTGATGGACCCCCTTATGATGGCAGTCATTCAAACTGAGCTCTATTTCTGTCCATCTCGATGCTTACATAATTACCTTTAATAAATATCTTATACCTAAGTCCTTTATTACACATTTTTATTAATACATTTTAGTTTTATGCCTCTGAATGTTTAGGCTTGATAAAATTTGGTAAAAAAAAAAATCTGAATAATTTGGGAACTCTCGTCACTGAAAATCATCACTTTAATACCCAAAAAACCTTTTTATTCTTATCCAGCTGCCTGTTACTGACATCTACAACCTTTTGGAGTTGGGTTACATATAACGTAGCCCATATAGTTCATGACAGAAAATATATTAATAACACTTGATTTTAAAAGTCTGTTTAAAATGATCACACACAATTCTATCCAAATATAGGTAACCAAATACTATGTGTACATAAATAAATAAATACAAATAAAATAAATACAAATAAATAGTTTTTTATGAATTGCTATTCTTCATAGACCGTATGTTGAATGTATGCACATTTATGCATGTTCAGGTGAGTGACTAAAATACACTCTGTTGTTCTACTTTAGCATCCAATTGAAATGATAATAAAATGTGTCCCTACTTTACAGATTATAAGTGACAAATGAGACATTTTGGTAAATGGTAAAAAAAAACTTCTTAGTAAATGTAATGAGTTCTCCTTTGGTGTTGTTTTAAAGGAGATGCTGTTGTTAGTTACAGTATTTGTCAGTGATGATGATGAGGGTGGTGGTGGGAGTGGTGAGGTCTGGTTCCCTGCATGGTGGATGACAGAGCAGCTGCTCCATACACTTACAGAGATTATTTTCATGCCACAGAATCAAGAGGTCCGTTTGTCTGAAACGTCTCCAGGACGTTGATTTTACATTTCATGGACAAGAGCACATGTATTTTATTATCATATCTATTTTATACTACTTTATACTACTTCTCAACATTAATGTAACAACTATAGTTACTGTTTACTTTCCAGGTTAAGATTTTACTTATAACACACAACACATTGTTAAAGATTAAACCAGTGGTTCCCAAACCCCTCGTCAGTCATGCAGTTTCACCAAACAGTGATTTCAACTCTAAAACTCTAAGGTAGTTCCATTGAAATAAACAGTTTGATGCCTCAAGAGATAAAAGTATCTAATGATTCACAAAGGTTGCAGAAAAGTCCAAAATATGAAAACACATTTGTTAAACAGAACTCTGTTTATTCTTCTCTCCTCTCCCTCAGTTTATCTTGTGACCCTTTGGAGAGTATGAACCTCCACTTAGGAACCCCTAGAGTTTTCGGCAAAACGAATAATTTTACTTTTCATGCTTCATTGTGCTTTTAAGGAGAGCCTCTGTCGTGAAAAAGCAGACAATACATTTTAATGCGTCGGTGCCTCTGTGATCTTTAGACTGAGAGGTGTCACATTGACAGAAATTCAAATAAAAAATATGTCTTCTATCTGAATTTGTGGTGTAATGGTGTTATACAGTGGCCTGGCTGCTGGACGTTGCTGTCTCCACTGTTTAACGGGTGATTGCGACATCAACAAGTAGCCTGTACGGTTTGTAACAGTGAGCCCCTCCTCTTCATATGACACCAACAACAGCTGCTGCTCCGTCCTGTACAATCCTATCTCTGTCTCTGCTCTGTCCATGTGTGGAGGCCGTTGGCGGGCGAGCCAATATGTGCTATTTAAAAAGAGCCAAGTTCGGACACAGAGCGAGTGAGGAGGAGGGGTGGTAAGAGGGACGGAGAGAGACATGTATATATTTGTGGTCAGAAGCACTGGTTGTAGCATTATTAGCACTGTCAGTGTTTTTTTAAATGGCCACCAGATAAGGTTATTGCAGAGGTCACAGACAGCGGTATGAAATGGTCTGAGAGGATAGAGACATAGTGCTTTAGTTAAATAAATGAGTAGTTCCTCAGTTGTCCTGCTGACAGAGAGACAAGCAACCCAACAAACCGAACCACAAACTTAACCTCCTTAGTGTAGGTAATTATAATAAAAGAGAGTTTACAAACGTGCTAACGTGCTCATAATGATGCTAAGCAGGTATTAAGTTTATAATTTTAACCATGTTAGTTTGGTGTTGTTAGCATGCTAACATTTGTAAATAGAACATGGTGGGTGTTCTATTTGGCTGGTGGGAATGTCATTTATATTTTCAGTTTGTTGTATGACCCAATAAACATTGGGTCATACAACAAACTGAAAATATAAATCTGATGATGGTGCTGGATAAAAGGTCAGAGGATGTCTGAACCCAGTTTCATGGAAATCCATCCAACAGTTGTTGAGATATTTCAGTCTGAAACAAAGTTATGGACCGACAATCATAAGACTGGTGTAAATATACAACATGAAAAAGGCAACTAAAAGTCAGGCTATGAAAAGCTCCAGACTATCAACGTGTCTAACAACATTGATTACAGTAGAAGGCCAAAAAGGCAAAGTTGATGCAAAGATGAGAAAATGTAAAGCAGAGATCTTGGCACACAGCTGAGGCCCCAAATAGACAAGGTTACTTTTCATTCCCACCCTGACACAGCACTGAGGTGATCTCTGCTCTGAGGCTCAGGTGAACAACAACAAACTGTGAGCCAGAGACAAAGATCATCACATCCTGCTGACGTTTTACTACCAGACGTCCACTCACTCTAAAGCCTGTCAACACAGCAGTAACACAGTATGATATTACTGAGTCAGTACGCCGACTTTAATGCTCCTCTCCACTTGAGCTACAGTCACAATATGAGTTCATCAGATGGCATTATCCCTCAACATCTGTAACTGTTCAGCAAAGGTTACAGTTCATCGCCCTGCTGTGGTAGATGAAGACTTGTGTTGAACACGTGTTGTTGTTTCCGAAGCTTCATAAACAACAATTTGTTTGAGTTGGACCTTTTTTTAAAAATAAGAGAACAATAAATATTTAATGGCCCTGTCAAACAACAAAAACAGGAAGCTCCCCGCTCACCATTTCTCTATGTGTTGACTTGAGACACCGTCTGCTCTGCATGTATCAGCACTTACATGTATCTCCCCTACACTGATCTGCTGCAGTGTGCAGACTCATTGAGATCATGAATAAGATTCCCTAGTTGTATTAAATGCCGGGCGTCCGCTCTAAACCACAAAACCTGACCCTGAGCTTCTTTTATGGACACTCGCACCTGTCATTGACACAGCTGCTCACCTCAATTGGATTTATTGAAGGTGAAGTCTGTGTGTTGTTGTGTTGTGTGAGGTTCAGAGATTAACAGAGAAATGTGCATCTGTCGGTGTGTTTGTTGTGTCCTCCAGTGACCATGAAACTTTGATTCAAAGCCTGGAAACATTTGCCAGGCGTGTTTCAGTTGTTTATCAGGAACTCATTGTTTGCTTTCTCTGTAATAGTTCAAGATATAAAGACACATTGTGGCTGACACAGGAGAGATGAAAAAACATTTTAATGGAGGAGGAGAGAGATCTTTCTTATCTTAAAGTAACTCTGTTGAAGCAAAGTAGAAGAAAGAAAAGAAACTTATTTTTTCCCACAAAAACATTACTGAATAATTATTCAAAAATGTCATGTTTAATGTTATTTCAGTGCAGGGGAAATCTAATTCCAGACCACTGAATATTGCTTTACATATCTAATCCGTTACTGTGAACACCATGTTTTCTTAGATCATTGTCAGTTACATTACGGTAGCACGGTGTCTCTGTTGAAAGCACAGATTGATTTAAAAAGTCAACAGAAAAAGAATATCAAGATAGATTACCTCCAGCAAGTTTTATATGTATGTTGATTTTTAAACTTATCTTAAATTAAATTCAAACTGATGGCTGCCTTAAGTTAAAAAACACACACACACACACACACACACACACACACACACACACACACAGACAGACACTGTATTTCAGCCTTCCATGAACTTAAATACCGATTAAATAAAGATCAAAGGGTTTGATCAACTTGTGTCTTTACAAATTACTATTAAATCTCTGTCTTTTCCTATTTTCTTTTTCAGGTGCTGTGTGCTGTGTTTAAGTGAAACCACCAACAACATCCACAACCAGTCTAACCATTATACAATTCTCAGCTGCAACCAGCCAGGCACGGCCCTTACCTCAGTCAGGAAACATTTTTAATTACATTTTGTTGAGCAGCTGGATATTTAGAAAGTGAACCAGTGTCAGAAAACCTTACTTACTGTAGAAAAGCTATTTACTGAAGTTATGCCAACACCTACAAAAAACAGTCAAACGATGGCCCCCAAGAAGAAGGCCTCCCGCCAGAAGAAGCCTGCCGTTGTAACCCCCTCCCAGCCCCCCATGGAGACCGCCCCGGCCCAGCTGAAGGTGGAGATTCGCGGTGACGGTGTGGTGGTGGTGGAGAGCAGCGTGAAGAAGATCGAGCAGATGGCGGCGCTGGACATCGCTCAGCTGAACAGCCTCAACCTGCCACTGCCGCCACCGGTCATCAAGCCCGGAGAGAGAGGCCTGGGCCTGGGCAGCGAGCTGACGCGACCCCTGCACGGCAACGCCCTGCTGGAGGAGCTCAGCAAGATGCGGCAGGAGAAGTAGGTTCTGATACTTATTGTATTGTAATTGCATCATATCTAAGTGATACAATTACAAAGCGATTCAATTATGATACAATTACAATAAAATACAATTTTAATACATTGCAATTACGATGCTGTACAATTAAGATATGTTACATTATGTAACAATACGATACATTACTCATACACTACCGTATTGTCCCTAATTCTATTGTTTTACATGGTAGTTGGGTCTTTCTTACTTCCTACTTTCCTACCAAAACATTGTATTGTGTATGTGTGTCATCCCTCCTCCTCAGGTTCCTGACTGATCTGGAGTTGGCTTGTAAGACGAAGGCTTTCGACGTCCACAAGCTGGTCATCTCCTCCGTCAGTCAATACTTTAGAGAGATTCTGGCAAAAGACCCCAGCATGAAGCGCCTGGAGCTCCCCTCCCTCTCACCTCTAGGTACTTCTACCAATTAAATTTATGTTAAGCCAAGATTATTATATAAATAAGATTTATTTCTCTGGTGTGTCTATCACTAAATGCATGTTATGCAGCCAAATGTAGTTCAAACCTCCAGGGCTTTAATTTAACTTTAGTCAAGATCCCAAACTTTCTTGATGCCAAATATATTGGCATAAAATGAGAAATCAGTTGATTATCACAAAATGTATTAGCAACTATCATAATTATATAAAGTAACTTCTCAAGCTAACATGCCTAGAATTATGTAGTTCCAGTTCATCAGTTGTGAGCATCTGTGTTTTTCTTTGAGTTATGAGATGTAACCTAAACAGCTAAATGAAGATGAATTTGATTGGCCATTATCAAACGTTTTCTGACATTTTATAGGCCAAATGATTAATTGATTGAGAAAATAATCACCAGATTAAAAACCAAAAACATCAGCTCTAAGAAGACTTACACAACAAATGTTATAAATCTTTTACTCAGCGTTGAGCAGATAAATGAATGTCTAACTTTGTAGCAGCTTAATTTAAGGAAAGAAAATAAGTTTCTCCTGTCCATAGCAGGCTTTGTTTCTACTTCCTGACAAATAATATCTGGTTTTATATCAAATCTCTCGCTCTGTCTGCAGGCCTCGCTAACGTCATCACCTTCGCCTACCTGGGTCGCGTCCACATGTCCCTCTATACCATCGGTTGCACCGCCTCTGCCGCCGCCACCTTGCAGATCCCTCAACTCCTCAAGATGTGCATGGACTTCCTCCTGGCCGAGCTCAACGTGCAGACCTGTGTCTACATCTGGAACATCGCCGCCGCCTACTGCCTGGTGCCAGTGTGTGACGCCGCCCGTCGCTTCGTCCTGGAGAACTTTGTGCAGTTCGCCGACACGCCGCTGTTCACCCAGCTGACCCTCGAACAGATCTCCGCATTCCTGCAGGACGACTCTTTGCTGTTGCCTTCAGAGGTCACCTGCCTTCCAGGTCAGAGGTCAAACTGTGTCTTGAAATTGTTAGCTGAAAATGTAGGTTAATGTAGGATATGCTGTCAAGTAAACTTATTCACTTCTGACATCCTAACTGAGTGCCAGGTCTTCTAGGAGGCGACCGCTTCCAGTATTAACTTGTCGACCCTCTGGGCCTTCCTGCTATTTTCATCCAGACCTAAAAACAGACCCCAGACCAGCTGCTCAGAGCATAACACAGATTCACAAAGCAAAGCATGTAGCCTGCAGGTCAACTGGGAGCAGAAACCACCAACTATAACTCACTGTAGGCAAAAAGAGAGCTTGTTTATTAATATACAAGTCAGTTATAGACCTAAACAGACAGCTGAGAGAAACAGTGATCACAACGGTTTATAAACTTAACCAACTGTTAGTCTATTTGCACAAAAATATTTATTAAATGTAATAAAATCAAATCCAATTTTTTGGATTTTATATTTTATATTTCATTTTATAATTTCTTGATTTATGTTGCAAAACCAACAGATGCAGTAAAAAGTTATCATAAAAGTCCAAAATTTAACTGAATAAATCAATAAATAACACTGTTCATTAAGTAATTAGAACAAACAATAATATTTTTTATTTCAACCACTTAGTTATTGAAATAAATGTAAATGTATTTTATGCTTCAATTTATTATTTCTATTATTATTATTATTTCTATAATTTTTCAACTCCTTTTACCTATATATTTGGTCTTGGCACAGATATAATCATTTATTTATTCCCTGTTTCCCAGGCAACATGTCCTATGTAACAATTGTTTTGTATGTAGTCAGTTGTTATTTTGAACTTGTTTCATATCCTTTAGATCAGTATCAGAAATAATGGATAATTCAAGGTATTTTCCCATGAAACACAATCAAGGGGCCAAAGAAAAAAAGAGATTGTGTGTGTACTCACATCTTCTACATATAAAGCAATGTTTGTAACTTGGGGTTTGAAATGTGCTATATAGAGTTAATTATAACATATTATACATATTATACATATTATACATATTCACTGTAAACGTCTCTCCCTTCAGCTGGCCATGAGGTGGCTCGACTTTGACGCCTCTCGTCAGGATCATGCCGCAGAGCTGCTGTCTCACATCCGCTTTGAGACGATCCTGGCCAGCGAGCTGGTAAGTCAGATCCAGCCGGTGCCCCGCATGATGATGGACCCTCACTGTCACCGCCTGCTGGTGGACGCCATGAACTACCACCTGCTGCCCTACCAGCAGAACACCCTGCAGTCCCGACGCACACAGCTCCGAGCCGGTCAGCAGACTCTGCTCACCATCGGTGGTCGACCATCCCTCACCGAGAGAGCTCTCAGCCGCGAGGTCGGTGCTTTGTTTTTGTCGTCTTTATGTATTCACCACCCTAATAAAACACAAGGACATCCCTCACTAACCTTTGACCTCTGGGTCCAGGTGCTGTGGAGGGACCCTCGTGAAGGAGGAGCCACCTGGCGTCACCTCAGCCAGCTGCCGGCCAAGAGCTTCAACCAGTGTGTGGCTGTGATGGACGGCTTCCTGTATGTGGCTGGGGGAGAGGACCAGAATGACGCCCGCAACCAGGCCAAGCACGCCGTCAACACCCTCAGCAGGTAGTGGGGGGGTAGGAGTAGTACAATCAAGGTACTGTTCAACCAACTTAAACACAGTGAACATGTGATTTTCCAGAGTATCAATACTGGTGTTACAGGAAAATCAAAAAGCATCAAAGAGCAGTATGTGAGCCATTCAGAAGCTGAACGCACGCGATATCATTCAAGAGTTTTTATAGTCTTAATTGGGATAAATGTTAATGATAAATGTTAATGATCCTATCATTATAATTACTCTAAAACCTATAATAATCTAAATTGAATTAGCCTATATGATATTCCTGTGGTTTTTGATGTTCCTCAAATTTAAAACGTCTGGTTGAAAAAAGCTTTTTTATGTTAAGAGTGCTCTCTACCACTTTTAAAGTTTTCTCTTAACTCAGAGAAGAGGAAAAACTCAGAAAACATTGGTGAATCCCAGAAATCAATGGGTAGTAACAAAATAAGAACAAGTCGTGGATATGAACAAAAATAAGAGGAAATGTGTTCTTATATCTCTTTCTGCATGAGGCCAAATAACCGTGAGACTTCTGGGGGGCCTCTGAGTCTGAGGCCCACTTTGCTTTATGCTGACCCTCTGCCCTTTCCATCCACCAGATATGACCCTCGCTTCAACACTTGGCTCCACCTGACCAGTATGCGTCAGCGTCGCACCCACTTCTCTCTGGCAGCCAGCGGCGGCCGCCTGTTCGCCATCGGCGGCCGCAACGTGGAGGGTCTGCTGGCCACCACTGAGAGCTACCTGCCCTCCTCCAACACCTGGCAGATGCGTGCGCCCATGGAGGTTCCCCGCTGCTGCCACTCCAGCGCCACCCTGCCCTCCGGAGACATCCTGGTGACCGGTGGGTACATCAACTGCGCCTACTCCCGCTCTGTAGCGTGCTACAACGTTGACACCGACACATGGAGCGAGAAGGCCCCCCTGGAGACGCCCCGCGGCTGGCACTGCTCCGCCACCCTCGGAGGGAAGGTGTATGTGGTGGGAGGAAGCCAGCTGGGGCCCGGTGGTGAGCGGGTGGATGTGCTCTCTGTGGAGGTCTTCTCCCCGGAGAGTGGCACCTGGAGCCGGGCCGCTCCTCTTCTTCTCGGCGTGAGCACCGCCGGCCTGTCCACGCTGGCTGACAAGCTGTACCTGCTGGGGGGCTGGAACGAGACGGAGAAGCGCTACAAGGCGGCCGTGCAGAAGTACGACCCGTCCACAGACAACTGGTCCATGGCGGAGGATCTGCCAGAGCCCACGGTGGGAGTTTCCTGCTGCACCCTGACCCTGCCACCCCGCCACGCGCCGCGCCGGCAGCAGCACCGCAACACCCCGTCACACGAAGAGCAGCAGCAGGCCGGGAAGAACCGGAGCAGAGAGAGCAGCATGGCTCCTTCACAAGCCATCACAGCATAGAGGCAGGAAGAGAGTTAACATCTGGAGAACATCTGGATCATGTCTGCTCTTTATTCTGTATATACAGTCTGTAAATAAATAATAAATAACACAAAGAATTTTGAACAAAAAAGACACTTATCCCTAACAAGACAGTACCGTATAAAACAATGCAACCTTATTTAGCTAAAATATATTGAAGACATAAAAATACTATTTGAATGATTTATTTTGTAGAAATTTAAATAAATATTTTTAAGTAAATATAGATATATTTAAAAAATAAATATAGATATATTTAAAAAATAAATATATAAAAAAAATTAATCTAAAGGTTTTGATAATGATTATTTAGAATTTGATTGGAAAAATTAAGCCTATAGATTTACAGAATTTAGATGAAGCATTGGTCCTTCATCCTTCCTGAGGTAATAACATATTTACTTGACAACTGACCTCCATTATTGTAATTATAAGAGAAAGATGCAAAATAATAATAATAGAACAAGTCCATGAAATGCCCATGTATGTGTTGCTTTTGCAAGAAAGAAAAGAGCTTGCATGATCCAAAGTGATCTTAGGAGGTTTTGCATTGACGGAAATTGAAGAAAAAAGGTGGATAAGGGATGAATAGTAGAGTGGAGCAGGTGGAGGTAGAAATGTGATGATGGGTGGAGGAGAATGACGGAAAAACGTGTCGGTCTGCATTTCAACAATGTCACTGTGAATCCACTGCAGTTTGTGTACAAAGATGTATCTAAGCGGAGTGTGATGTTCAACTGTGAAAAATGTGTGAATGTGTGTCTGTTGTGTCTGTGTGTGACAGTGTGTGTGGCAAAAACAGGAAAATGAGCCAATCTGACAAAAACTTCAATAATCAAGCTTTATTAACAGCCAATTTGACATATTTCTAAAGCAGGTCAGCAATAAACAAACCTGTTTATTGTTTTATTTTATATATATATATATATATATATATATATATATATATATATATATATATATATATATATATATATCAGAAGTATTGTATTTGAAGTATTGTAGCTCAATTGTGACAAAATGATTTAAGAAATACAAATGTAGCACTTAAATATAAATATTTTATAGGTGCAATGGAGTGAAAGAGGAAGGCAGTGTAAACTGAACACAGATGAAATTTAAAAGGGAATAAATGTAACATATCATGCAAGAGAAATGAACATGAAACAAAGATGAAAAAAAATTATATCAAATCTAAAAATAAAAAAAAATAAAAAACTGCAAAATAACAATAAAGATCTAACAAATAAAAGAAAAATCTTCCAAAACCTCACCTGTGTTTTAAAACATTTGCTGTCCTCATGACCAATCAAATTTTTACTGAAACGAAGACAAACTACCAACTGAAGAGCCAGTGAGACTCCAGCAGGTGGAAAGATAAACCACTGAAGAGCTGCAGCTGCATTTTGAGTTATTGATAAATATTGTTGATCATGAAATACAACGAGGTTAATCCTGCTCATTTGATTGGATGAATCCCTCTGTATTTGTTAATTTCACAAACTCAGAGCCGCTGGTTTCACTGAATAAAGCCAATATGATCAAAACGTGCCGAATTCATCTTATTTTCTATATGTATATGTACAGTTATCGATGTTCTGCAAGAATCACTTCATATAAGGTCAGAAATTGGACTCAAATAAATTGTAGCATTATATTTAGCAATAATCAAAGTGAATGGGTTGATACTGTTACTGATGCAATAAAGTATGCAGCATGTAGCGCAGGCGTTCTCAACTGGGGCGGTCAGAGGACGTCGGGGGGGGGGGGGGGCGCTGGAAGCAATATTTTTGAAAGGGGGCGTTTGTGTTTTTCGGGGGTGTTTGCTTTATAGGCTCTGCTATGTTGTTAAATCTGAGATTTGAAAAAAAGAGCGAGGCAAAGTCCTTGTATGTGCAAATTTACTTGGCAATAAACCAAATTCTGAATGGATTCTGACCAGTGTTCAGGCAACTGTGTGTTGTTTTTAGACTTTTATTTTTATTTTGATGAGCGATAAAGTGAGGCTTGAAAGAATTAGAATTGTTTTTCTAATTGTTAAAACTAATCGGAATTAATGGTAACAAACTACCGCTCTGGTCGGGACTTGGACCAGCAGCAGACGAGCTGCACTCTGGCTGCTCGTAGCAGCAGAGCTAACATCTGTATCACTACAAATCGCTAGAAAAAAGTACCTGGGCGTTCACCGGAACAATAAACTGGACTGGTCAAATAACTGCTGCTCTGTTTATTAAGAAGGGACAGAGAAGCTTTTTCTGCTGAGGAGGCTGACGTCTTTTAGAGTGCAAGACCTTCTTTGACTCTGTGGTGGCATCAGTATTTTCTATGGAGTGGTCTGCTGGGGCAGCAGCATCTCGGCTGCTGACAGGAAGAGACTGAACAGACTGGTGAAGAAGGCCAGCTCTGTCCTGGGGAACCCGCTGGACACTGTGGAGGTGGTGGGAGACAGGAGAATGACGGCCAAGCTGTGAGAATGAGAAGCAAAGAAGAGCAGGCTGAGGTTTGCAAAGACCGTAAGGATTGGACCGTAGAGGACTGGAGTACGGTCATCTTCTCTGATCAGTCCAATTTTCAGCTTTGCCCAACACCTGGTTGTCTAATGGTTAGACGGAGACCTGGAGAGGCCTACGAGCCACCGTGTCTCGCACCCACTGAAATCTGGTGGAGGATCGGTGATGATCTGGGTGCTTCAGTGAGGCTGGAATAGGGCAGATGTGTCTTTGTGAAGGTTGCATGAATCAAACCACGTACAAGGTTGTCCTGGAAGAATTCTTGCATCCTTCTGCTCTGACAATGTTCCCCAACTCTGGAGGATTTGTTTTTCCAACAAGACAATGCTCCACACCACATAGCCAGGTCAATCAAGGTGTGGATGGAGGACCCCCAGATCAAGACCCTGTCATGGCCAGCCCAATCTCCAGACCTGAACCCCATTGGAAACCTCTGGAATGTGATGAAGAGGAAGATGGATGGTCACAAGACATCAAACAAAGCCAAGCTGCTTGAATGTTTGCTCAGGAGTGGCGTAAAGTCCCCAAACAGCAATGTGCAGGCTGATGGAGAGCATGCCAAGACGCATGAAAGCTGTTGCTGAGAATCAGGGTTATTCCACCAAATATTGATTTCTGAACTCTTCCTAAATTAAAACATTAGTATTGTGTGGTTTAAAAATGAATATGAACTTGTTTTCTTTACATTATTCGAGGTCTGAAAACACTGCATCTTGGTTATTTTTGACCAGTTGTAATTTTCAGCAAATAAATGCTCTAAATGACAATATTTTTATTTGGAATTTGGGAGAAATGTCAGTAGTTTATAGAATAAAACAAACATGTTCATTATACTCAAACACATACCTATAAATAGTAAAACCAGAGAAACTGATAATTTTTTTCAGAGCTGTACACTACACAAAGTACCGTCAGCATTGTATTTAAGTACTAGAGTGAATTAACTTTGTAACTTTCCACCACTGCAGTATTTAGATGGCTGTAATCTGAAACACTAGATGATGCCAAATCCTACAGTCCCTTTAAGTAAAATTAATTAGACAAAAGGTCTGTTAATAGCAGTGAACTAATCTGATCCAACATGTGACAGTTTGTGCAGCTTTTTAAGAGCTAAGTTCAAGGTGCCTAAACCAAATATTATCCAACTCTCAAATCCTTTATCACCACATCTGATGGCAAAAAACATAATTCACAGACCTCCTTAATACCTACAGCAGTAAATACATGTTGTCCCTTTATTTAACCAGCTGTTCAAATGAACTTGATCATGGTCTGCTGTGATATGACTGGTATGTTTCATTTCAAATATTAAAAGATTGTTCACGAGTGATTGTGTCGAGATGAAACACCAGAATGTTGAAAAATAAAGTTGTACCCAACTGCACACAAAGCATATTTCTGTAAGTGAACATTAACTGGAGTAAACTTAAACTTGTACACCAGGGGTCACTAACAGGCGGATCGAGTCCGGACCCAGACGCCGACCTATCCGGAACCGGACTTATCAATAAATTATTGAAGGATTTTCAATTTTGACGGGGCGCTTCTATTTTAACCAGCGCAGCTTTTCTCTTTCTTACGGCACTGGTTTAGCGGTTCAGGAAACTCAGACCATTTAAATGATAGTTAAGCCATCCCATGTGATGCTACTCAGCCAATCAAATCTGTGCATTCCAACCGGCAAACATCTCTGACAGACGAGTGCTCTAGACAGGGAGATGAGTGAGCTACAGACAGGGAGAGAAGACGGAGAGACAAGTGAGCCGCAGACAGGGAGACAAGTGAGCTGCAGACAGGGAGAGAAGACAGGGAGACAAGTGAACTACAGACAGGCAGGGAGAGAAGACAGGGAGACAAGTGAGCTGCAGACAGGCAGGGAGAGAAGACAGGGAGACAAGTGAGCTGCAGACAGGGAGAGAAGACAGAGAGACAAGTGAGCTACAGACAGGCAGGGAGAGAAGACAGGGAGACAAGTGAGCTGCAGACAGGGAGAGAAGACAGAGAGACAAGTGAGCTACAGACAGGGAGAGAAGACAGGGAGACAAGTGAGCCGCAGACAGGGAGACAAGTGAGCCACAGACAGGGAGAGAAGACAGGGAGACAAGTGAGCCGCAGACAGGGAGAGAAGACAGGGAGACAAGTGAGCCACAGACAGGGAGAGAAGACAGGGAGACAAGTGAGCCACAGACAGGGAGAGAAGACAGGGAGACAAGTGAGCTACAGACTGAGAGACAAGTGAGCTACAGACAGGGAGAGAAGACTGAGAGACAGGTGAGCTACAGACAGAGACAGGTGAGCTACAGACAGAGACAGGTGAGCTCTCAGAGCCCAATATGATGAATCCAGCAGGATCAGGTCATTCACTGCCATTGTTAACTGCAGCCCGAGAAGAACATTATACATATCTACAGTATTATACATCTGTATATTTCAATGTTAAGTGACTGTCTAAATGTTTTTAAATTGTACTTTATTAGATTTGTCTAGTCTAGTCAGTTGTTGATTATGTGCAGACGTTGATACAGCTACTGGGCTGCTTTAATATACATCACACTAATTCATAACGCACGTTAGACATTATGATGCTCTGGACCTTTGCTTGCGGAAATTAGAATTTTAGTTGAATAGCCCTGCTGTACACTATAGAAATACCACAACACAAGTCATTTTTTTCCCCCATTTATTTGATACAAACAACATCAAAAGGTGGTCCTTTACTTGCCGGGGAGGATGATGCCGTCATACTGAGGAAAAAGAAATGAAGACAATTATTAGACAGAAAAATGAAAACTCAACATGAAGACATTTGATTCTGAAAGAAACATTTCAGCTGCAGGGGCGGACAGCGCTACAAGAACCGACCCAGTAGAAATTCCAAAACGCAGCAATTCAAATGAATGAAAATGTGACCCGATTACATTCATGCAACCGTTTCTTTAGCATGTGTGCAGTAGGGCTGAAAATACACTAAAATAGTTTTTGTTGTGATGCACAGCGCTTTACCACTTCTGTCCGTTATGTTTGTTTTTTAAGAGACCTTAAAAAGTCATCCGTCATAACTGACACAAATCTGGCATACGGCAGTTATAGCTAACGCTAATAAGCAACATTTATCGGATTAATAATCAAAAACAATATTAAACAGATTAAATAAATAATTTATGTTAATCTAGCAGCTAATTCTTTAGAGTTTTCTGCAAGTTAGCCACCAAATTTCTCATAAACATGTTTGATCCAACATGAATTCAAAGTTTCATAACAGTGAAATATAAAAAGGTAATTCTTTCTAGGGATTCATTTAAGGATATTTTCTTTTTAAAATGTGTTAAATGTTCAATGTAAACTTTTAAGAAAACCTGGAAAGTGAGTCTACAGAGATCAGGATTGGTGGGGAAAACCCTTAAACACTCACTTTCTGCTGGAACCAGCGCATGGCCTCCTCTTTGCGGATGCGGTGCCTGAAACCAATGCGGCCCTTTTTCCGCTTCTTGTCGGCAATACTGAAGCCTGGTCTGCCCAGAACCTGAACACAGAAAGAGATGACAGCTGGTCAGAAAAACTTATACGTTTCTTCATTACACATGAACACTCCAGGAGCATCAATTAAGAAAATCACTCAATATGTTGTTTGTCCTCTTAACTTCAGCACTGGTAGAATATAATGTTGGAAAGTACCATTTTTATAACAGGGAAGGCATTGTTTCGTTTATCTTTGCAGCAATTTTAGTCAGTTATATTAGGAATTTATAAGGCAGTATTTCATGGTTTCATTTTACTTCACAATTGGCAAAGACTTATGTCTTATTATTAGGTCTCAAAAGGTGAATATCAACATGTCAACTGACCATGAACCCCATTTAAGTCAGACAAAACATTGACACAATGAATGATTTTCTGTTAACCTACTGAGGAATACATGCCAGGAGCCAGTTAAACTAAATAAATTATAATTTCTACTACAGACACCGATTAACTCTTTGTGTAAAGCGCAAATCATGCTGCACTTTACATTAAACCTTTTACTGTCTGAATTTAGTGGTTGCATGTCTCTGACAACCAGTCAAGTTGCAGTTTACATCCATGTTAGTCCAAAATGTCATCAACTCATCATTTTATCCAATAATAAGCGTGTGAAACCAAAAACTTGTTTTGTGAGGTCAGCAACCTTTGTCAACAAAAATCTAAATCAGGTTATTCTCAACTCCAAGTGGACGTTTGTGCAAAACTTGGAAGAAATTCCTTCAAGGTGTTCCTGAGAAAGTGTTCACAGGAATGAGACGTACGTGCAGATTGCTGAAAATCCAAATATCCATCCATCTATCTATCTATCCACATACTCACATCAGTTACACACACTGCTATTACAAGTAATTCTTCCTTCTTTTTTTACATAAATGCTTCAGCACCACATCATCTCCAACCAGCTATATTTAAGATACGTTTTTGGCCACTTACCACGTAGAAGTCCAGTCCGTAGATGCCGATGCTGGGGTCGTACTTGATGCCCAGATCAATATGCTCCTGGATACCAAAGCCGAAGTTTCCGGTATCAGAGAAGTTGTTCTTTCTCAACTCGTACTCACGCACCTGGAAAGAGAAAGTCATAATGTTAAAAAATATTTTAAAAGCCTTTCCGTAAACTCTTATGTCTGTTGTCCTGCAATGTAGTGCCTTGAGATTGCTTTTAGCTTGGAAAGGCGCTTTACAAATAAAACAAACAGAATACAAATGCAATTATTTATCAGCCTTAGTGCATAACAGAAAGTTCTATGAAAGTATTAGGACATTGCTTTTTAGTTTCTCTGTGTACACACAATTTCTTTTAACATTATGACCAACTTTGTCCAATACCATGTACCTTTACTTCAATTTAACAGACCAATATTAAGGATGCACAATCCCTAACTGCAATATTGCCTTCTTTAAAGTTTATCACGTAAAGCCCCAAGTAAAACTAGATTCAGACTTTATTTTACCAGATCTCCAATTTTCCTTTTATTTTGAAATAAAACAGACCACTCAAATAAAATCTGAAAACGGCACAGCACTCTTTAGTTAAACTACATCTGTGATTTTGTCAACCCGATTGTCTAATTTTATTCTGTTGGTTAGTTTGTAGACTCAATATCCATCATCTGTCCTGAGAGAAGGATCCCTCAGTTGTTTTTCCTGAGGCCTCCTACATTTCCCCCCGTTGATTAAAAGGCCCATTATCCAAATTGAGGGTCAAAAAGAACAGCGGGTGTCATTCTGTCCAGATTGCAAAACCCCTTTGAGCAAAATTATGATATTAGACTATAATAAAAATTGACTTGACAAATCCTTAAAGGGGAAGTCACAAGTTGGGAAAGAGAAAAATTAAGAAATCAACCACATGACTTTCTGACCTTGAGTCCTTTCTCCAGGATCTCCTCTGCTTTGGCTCCACGGACGGTGCAGTGGACAGCAATCTTTTCATTTCTGCGGATACCGAAGGATCGCACGGTGTAGCGGGCTAAAGAAAAAAAAAAATACAAAAAACTGAACTACAGTACTGCAATACATAAGCTGTTTGATAAGTTTATTTCTCTGTATGCATTTCAGCAAGCTTTGCAGGATGGTTTGTTTAGTATACATTTCTTCTGTTCACACACGGATAACGCTGATTACATGTATAATTGAGTCACTAGCTCACCTGCAGGAGGATAGAGCTGTATAGTCAAATATATTTGTTGACCTGTTCCAAGTTTTCCCTTCCGTGCCGTTTGTTGTTTCACTGCTAACCGTCGTGTTAGACGCTACAACCGCTGAGATTCCCCCCCTACTTTTTTAGTTTGTCAGTATTGTTTTCTTGGTGATGGTTAAGGCCACACTTTAGAACCACTCTACCTTGGCTGTCTGGAGCTCTAAGAATATACATTTGGCTGTTTCATAATGTTGGATGAAACAATATTTCACATCTAAAAACACTTCCACAGCTCAAGGTCCTACCCTGCTTAAGTCTTTCCTCCATTAAGACACTCACCCTTGGAGAAGACGGGGGTCTGGCCTGTGAGCTGCTCCAGCACCTTAGCAGCACGGGTCAGTCTGTCTCCGCTCTCACCGACGCAGATGTTTAGGCAGAGCTTGCGAATGCGAAGCTCTCGCATGGGGTTCTCCTTCTTCTCACCCTGTTCCTGGGGGACAAAATAGAAAGGGTTAGATTCAAGGCAACCAAACGCACACCCACACTATGAGGAAGCTGTGACACCATGTCAAGCACAGCTGCACGATATGAGGAAAACATGCTTAACAATTTGAACTGAACACAAAACCCTGATTCCTGTGATCCTCCGTTTAATAGGACACATTAAAAGGAACTTTCAAAACGTTTTAATTTTCTCATCAATGTACGTTTCATATGGGTAAATTCTACAGCCTACAAATTACGGTTTAATACTCCTTGAAACCTATGGAAATCACATTTTGAGGGCAAGACAGTTTTGACAGAACAGTGGCTAAGCAGAGTTTTTACAATTCAAACTGCATTTGAATAGTGAATCCTTCAGTATTTTGCCAATTGAGCTGCGAAGTTAGCATTTATCAATCTCTCACAAAGTTAGTTTGTATCAAAAGCATAGGACCTGGGCACATAGGGATGCCCCATGTAGACTTTACCTGCTAACAGGTTAGCACAGGCTAGAAAGTAAAAATAACGTTTCAACAACTGAAGAGTTTACTTTCAGGTTAACATTCATAATGTATTCTCTCTAAATCCTCGAGTCCGGTCACTTCTCTTCATCTCAACAAAAGGTCTCGGACCGACACAAACACATGCCGACCGGAGAACATGTCGGTACATATCCCCGCTGTCTGCTGCTAGCATAGACACAGATCACTTAACGTTTCGGGACAGCACATTGAATAACTCAATTATAGAATATATCAAGAGTTGGGACATGCCTGCTGTGTAACCCCAGGGTCATCGTTTAACTGTAATATCTTTAATGACTAAATATTACTGCAAGTATACTCGTGGACCGTGTCGTCAAGAAGCTAGTTAGCATCACTTGATTTTCTTTAATTTTACAGTCGTCTGTTAAATTTAATAAAGAAATAAGACCGCAGTTTAATAATTCATAGTAGCGTCTAAGTCTCTGTACGTCAAACAGCAGTTTGGATGACCCCACAGCTCCGATGATTGTGGATTTCTAACACAACTTCATGTTTGATCGTTGTGAGAAAGTACTCACCGCCATGTTGGATCACTAGAAGAGGACGACACATTTCCGGCGAGAGACCTTTATAGTGCAGTGTTCACAGCAAATTATCTCGGAGAGACATCGCGGGGAAACGCGAGGGTTCCGGTTTACGGCACTAAAAGCCAAAAATTAGTTTTAGATAGAATTATATGTTGTGCACAAGAAGAAGAAAAACTCTGTATGTAAAGGTAACTATTTAAGTGGTATTGGCTTGACACTGAGGTAAATAGTAAAGTTATACTGTATATGATAAACATTAAGGTGATTGTTAAGAATATACTTCTTCGTACTCCTTTTCAGACATGTAATATTTATTTATTTTGTTTATTAAGAATTTGCTGTATATTTTTACTGTTCCTTCTATTGGTTATTCTTGTTTTGTTTTCTTATTTATCACATGTTCAAAATAAAATATATCTAAATATGTTAAGCGAGAGAGAGAGACAGTTTTGATAATCAAAAAATATATATTTTAACATCCCCACTGGTTCAAGATTCACAAATATGAGATTTGCTATTTTTTTAAATTATCATTGTAAATCGATTATTTTTCTTGTCTTTGAGTTTTGATTTTACTAAACAAACAATTTAAAGATGGGATGGGCATTTTCTTTTCTTACATATAGTAAAAGAAAGATTCATTGAGAAAATAATGAGAAATTAATTGTTAACTAAAACAATTATCAGTTGAAGACTGCATATGCTTTTGCTATATATGTCTCTTCAACACTCTTTACTCTTTATTACACAAAAAAGACAAAGTACTGAGTTTCATTTAAGACCTTTATTTAATAAGGAATTCATATATTCCTTTAATCTACAAGTACAGTTCAGTGAAAGTAACAAAAACACATCACAAAACACTTACACAATCAAATACACAACAAATATAAATCACAAAGAAAATGTACGAACAAGGAACTTGTACAGAGAGGATATCAGTCTCATCTGAAATAAGAAATTAAAGGGTCTAAATGTGTTAAATAACATTGATATGTTTTTGATTGATAAGAACTTCAAGAATAATAGCTCATATTAAACCATTTCTGAAACAATCTGCTTTAAACATAAACATGAGGATAATTATTTAATTAATTAAATTAATTATTTATTATTTTTATAACATTTAAAAACAATTTGGTATATAAAAACCATTATAGTTTAAATAAGGTAAGAACAGGAGTAGAACATTATTTTTAAGGGAAGTTATAACTCAAATAAAGTCAGAAAAGGCTCTCCGATAAAAGTAGGTTTTAAGAAAGAAGAACACTGACTCGGCTGACATGATGTCAGAACCTCAGGACTGAAAACGCTCTTTCCTCTTTAGTTTTCTCGTCTTGCCTCGGGTACAGACAAAAGACCTCTGCCCGAGGGTCTCAAAGTATGTCCCAGCGTGTTCAGTACTAAGAGGTCCGAGATATAGCAGGGAGAGAGGCCATGCAGAGCCTTAAAAGTAATCAGTAAAATCTTAAATTCTATAGTAAAACATACTGTGAGCCAGTGTAAAGAGGTGTGATGTGATCACGTTTGGTTTTTGGTTCTATGTTTTATGAACCTTAAAATGAGCAGAGGGTCAGATTATTTGCAACAAGATAAGCTATATGATCAAATAGCCCTAAATATGATATGATCCAAAATATAGTCACCGATCAATTACAATCTATAAGGAATATTGCCATTTATTACCTGTTTTCACCTGATTTATACACTCCATGATAAGAGGGAGTGTCTGTAATATTTCATATATTCAGTGTGAATCCTCATTTCCCATCACTTACATACGAAATACAACACAAACCAAAGCTACAGCAAACACTAGGACCAATTTATTCATCAATGCAGGGTCCAGAGCGGATACTAGAGTCAGTATGAACAACTTATCGGTGGAGGTTTCTCCTGGACCCAGAACAGAGCCCTGAGGGACCTGAGTAGTGAGGCTCGGTTCAGACACAGATTCTCTCCAATCTCTAATCTTTAGTAAGTAGTTTCTTTACAAATTAAAATTATTAATACAAATTATATTCTACTAATAAATGATGATACATTATTATAGATTAGGCTACCCAGCAATATATAAAGTAGTTCAAATAAGAGCCACCTTAAGCAGCTGCAACAACAAAGTGATGAACACATTAATGCATTATTAATTATAATCCAGTAATATAATATACATTATACTGAAAGAGTGATAAGGAGCTGAAACTATTAGTCGACTCATTGTTAAGTTGATCGACAGACAAATAATTGGCAATTATTTGACCTGCATTCAAAACTGAAAATCTTACTGCGAAAGTAATAGCATCAAAATACACTGTACTTATTATTAGTGCTGCACCTAACTATTATTTTCATTATTTTATGATTTGGCCGATTATTTTCTAAATTTAGCAATAAATCGTTTGATCTATAAAATGTGCGTCCCAGTTCCACAAAGTCCAAGGTGTTGTCTTTAAAGGTCTGGTTTTGTCAGTCCAGCGCCCAAAGAGATCCACTTCAATATGATATAGAACAGAGAAAAGCAAGAAATCTCCATATGTGAGAGGCTGAAAAAAGCATTTTCTGACATTTTTGCATGAAAAATCACTTTTGATTATCAAAATTTTTACCAATTATTTTTCTGTTGACAGAGTTAACAGAGTGTTTCACATTGGCAGAGTTTCAGTAAAGGAAACAAAGATACAGAAGTATGTATTCTTTTTGATTTACTGTATATATACATTTATATTATTATATATGCATTTCCCCCCCCCTTTAATCCCCTGATTTATTTTCAAGAGAAGTCTTTCATGAGTATCTATAATCTGAGAACCATAGAAGATTTTATTTCTCCAGATTTACATGACTCCTCATGATAAAAAAGTACAGATAAAAGGATTTACCTCCAGAGCAGGAACCAGGTCCACAGAGATCAACAAAGTCACAGCCGGCGAGTGCGGTCTCTTCCGGTTGACCTCCCAGCGATAGCCTTCATCAGGCACTGAAAGAAACGTGATTACAGAGGGTTATTCAGGTTCCCAAAGTGGGATGTAGGTCAACAAAATCTAAAAGAGTGTAGAAAATTAGCCCTGATATCTCCAACTCCAACAGAAAGTAGAGGGAGAAACCAGATGATTGTCACAACAACACACCAGATGAGACTTGGAGTTGATGATCAGACCTTTGTAGTTCTTGATGAACTTGCAGACCAGGCGATACGTCTCACTCAGGATCTTGCTCGATGAGAGGGTGCGCTCATTCTCCAGAAGAAAGGCTTGTATGGGGCTCCGAGTCGACCGGGCAAGATCTATCCGGTAGAAGAGGCCGTCGTCAAGCTCCTTCATATTGAGGCGTGACGGAGCCTGAAGCTTCAGCATCATGTCGAACTCATCTGGGCTTTGGATCTGAGATTCAACACAACATAGAGACAATGGTGGGGCTCGTTAAATGTCTAATGTTTATTTTTCTCTTCTCTCGACTGACCAGACCACCATGCAACACTGATTTAAATGCACAATATGGGCCACTAGGGGTCTCTCTGTCAAAACAATAACAAAAGAGGTCATTTGGTTGTGAAGCAGCGTGGGATCATGGGAGTTGTTGTCTTCACCACAAGTGCCATCATTGCAATCAGCTTCTCTCGGTTAGAATTCCTTCACTGGAAGTAAAATTATCCACGGAGGTATTCTCCTCTCCAAAACAAACTGACCACGGGATTTAAACCGGTAAAAACACTGAATTAAGCAGTTTTAAGTTAAACATTCAGAGTTTCTCAGGCGCAGTTCGCCTGTGGCTAACGTTTGCTCAGCTTTTTTCTTAAGATCCAGACATCCAATGAGTATTTCCTTTAAATGTGGCATAACACTTGATTACATTTATGAAACCTTCTGGCAGACAACCACGCCGCTGACACATGCGCAAAGAAGATACGACGCTGTTACGGGCGATCCAATGAAATGCCCCATTACCGTGATTAAAATTATACATTTATTCAGGTTTGAAAATTGTCGGAAACATTTGGGAAAATGTAAGTAAGCAATTAAAAATATATATATATATATATATATAAAATGCAACATACACATTAATGCAACAATAATAATAATAATAATAATAATCCAAAAACATCATATATAATAATAAAACACTAACAGGCAACACTTTACTGCTCAATAAGTACTTTAACTTTTTATACTTGAAAACTGATAAATACTGATAATACTTATTTAAACTAAGTAAGGTTTCAAATATTACTTGTAATGTAATGTACATAAAGAGCGTAGTATTGAAATAATCTGAATACTTCTTCCACACTTACAACAACTTCAACAACTAGCATCCATGCCAAAAGAGAAAAAGCTATTTTGAGGTTAAGCCGCAAAGGTTTTACACACTGACACAAATGTAAGCTGCAGCATCACCTGCAGCTTGTTGCTGCTGAGCTTGTTTCTGTCCTGCTGCTGTGAGTCGTAGACAACTCGACTTTCCTCTGGCATCGCCTTTACGCTGCGGCGCTTCAATCAGTCGACCCTTCACATCTCTGTCCTCTCCGTCCATAACTCACACGTCACAGCCTTGAATATTTATGTACATAAAACATGAAAGACCAGTATCATCAGTGGTAAAAGCAAAACAAAGAAAATAATAGCAACAGCAAAAAGTGCACACAAAATATAACTTTATTTTATAAGAAATTGACAACTTTACATGTTTCTTCTGAAGTTTTCCAGATGCTAAGTTGTCCCTTTCATACATCTGTGCCTCAGGGTCCAATACTGTAATAATGAATTCATGTCAATTACAACTACAACCTGTAGAAGTCACTGCAGAAACCATCACAGTCTGTGACGTTCACCCATCACAAACCAGAAGAAAACAGTGAGAGGAACTGCAAACACAATAAGATGGAAAAGGTCACTTCCCTTCTCCCTCTCCCCTCCTAAACAAAGAAGAGTTGAATCTCACTCAATTGTCCTTCCCGGCTCCCTTACAGTCAAGATGGGGGCAGAGATAACGAAAGCAGGAAGGGTCC
The DNA here is from genome assembly GCF_900634415.1 of Cottoperca gobio. Taxonomy (NCBI): domain Eukaryota; kingdom Metazoa; phylum Chordata; class Actinopteri; order Perciformes; family Bovichtidae; genus Cottoperca; species Cottoperca gobio. The sequence goes on from NC_041365.1 coordinate 16,017,121, forward strand.
AGGTGCAGTTTTACAGACTACCCATTTCCCTACACAATACACCCTTCTAAAATCTACTCCTAGCCATAACCATAGATGCTGCAGTTTTATACATTACATTACAGGTCATTTAGCAGACGCTCTTATCCAGAGCGACTCACAGTGAGCTAAGTACAGGGACAGTCTCCCTGGAGCAGATCAGGGTTAAGTACCTTGTTCAGGGAAACAAAGGTGGCAGCCTGGTATTGAACTCACAACCTTCTGGTGTTGTATTTGGAAGTTGTACCACTAGACCACTAGGCCATCACCACCACCAGTTTATCCCTTCCTGACAAAAACAGATCATACAGATACATCATAACACATCAGGTACATAATTATTCTGCAGATTCTCCAGTTCAAATTGGGACCAAACTTTTCTCTGGATGTTTGTTTGTGAGCCACGACAAAGGCCAAAATGTGACCTGCAACAAACTAGGTTAGGCCTGATATTAGCCAATTGTGGAAAATCCCTTTTGCTACTGAAGCAGTTGTTGATCTATACATGGAATCGGAGTTTTGGGCTTCCGGTGGAATCGCAATGCATGCTGGTGTGAAAAGAAAAGTGAGCACCAACTCTACAAGGGCCACCATATTGATTTCTTCTCCGCGTGTTTACATTGTATTTGGCTAGTTTTTAGTGTGTAGTCATCGCTCTTCTAGTTATGGGATTTGGACACCGAAATTGTGTGGTGAATGGATGTTCAAACAGTGGGAGAAAGCTAAATAAATCTCATTGTGAGCTTCACGATTGCACTCGTTTGATGAAAAATTGCGACTGCAAGCTGTTCGAACTATTTCCATTTCCAACAGCACTAAAGAACAATGATAGAAGGCTAGCATGGACCAAAGCTGTAAAGAGACAGGATTACAATGGGAAGTCTTGGGAGCCCAAGAAATCTTCGCGGATATGCAGTGAGCATTTCATGCAAGGAAAACCAACAAATGAATTCCCTGGATCCTGAACTCGTATGTGTCAAACAGTCTAAATGCTTTGCCTTCTTTGTATTCGTTCAAAGTTCGTTCATGAAACTCGACATGGTTCCCTGGGTGGTCAGACATTAAAAATAATGTTATATCGCTAGAGGTATATCGGCGGCCAAGAAGTCATGCTGTTGTTTTCATTGACCCAGCCATCCTGCAATGTCAAGGGATCAGGCACTGAAACGCCACTCGGCATAACCAAAAGCTTAGTCTTTTCTTCTTCTGTGATTGAAAGTCTTTCGTTAGCTGTTGGTTGCTCCTCAATGCCCATCTCTGATGCAGCAAACAGATAGATAGATTCATTGCTAGGGATTTGAGGTCATCATTGCATTTTCTCTTTTAAAAGTCAATAAAAAGATAGTTTAAAAAGTATGTTAGAAAAGAAAACGCTTCATTTCGAATGTTTAAGATTTTTTATTATTTTAGTTTCAACCTAATTTTCTCTAAAAGCCAGAAGCCTTCATTTCCGGCGAAATTTTTTCCGATGGCTTTTATTCATCATAAGCCAGAAAACAGCGTTGGGATGAAAAGAGGATGGCTGCTGAGATGTGATTTTTTGTTGGACATCCTGTATGAGAATTCATTTTTTCTTCTCAGCCTTTACAGCAGCCTTTGTGACCTTTCCACTGCTACCTTCTGTTTTTGAAACTGTCTTAATGACACCGACGGCCACGGTCTGCTTCATGTCACGCACAGCAAAGCGACCTGAAAGGAAGAGATGGACAAGAAAAGAAGAATTTAAATGTTGTCAAGCTATATGCTTTTACTATTTAAAAGCTTAATTTAAACAAAGAACGCAAACTTACAGCTGAAAAGTAAAACTTGTAAAAAGTTTAAATTTCAGTTGAAGTTGAGGTGCTGGAGATAATTGAAGTGTCAGTTAGCATGTAAACTGTGACAGCAGTTGAAATGTCAGTTTAAAAATGTGTCAATTTAGGAATAAATATCAGTTGAGTTGTCAATTGAAGGGTAAGAGATGGAAAGAAGAAGCGTTTTATAGATAGGTCACTAAAAACAATGTCTAACCCATTCTGTGAACAACAAAATAGACTGTAATCTACAAATGCAGATGAAGAAGTACCAGAATTACTGCCTCAACAAAATATCGCTTTCACAAGAATGGGATGGACGAACAACATGAAAATATTAAGCCTGTACGGACGCTTAAAAAGCACACTCACCCAGTGGAGCACAAGTTGCGAAAGCTTCAACAACCATGGGTTTAGATGGAACCAGACAGACCAAACAGGCATCTCCTGACTTGACAAACTTGGGGCAGTCCTCAAGCTTCTTGCCAGAGCGGCGGTCGACCTTCTCGATGAGCTCAGTGAATTTGCAGGCAATGTGAGCCGTGTGGCAATCCAGCACGGGGGTATAACCTGCACTGATTTGGCCGGGGTGGTTTAGGATAATGACCTGAAATAATAATGTTTAAGTGCATTTAGAAAAGGTGATGAGAGTTCTCTATCCAGCACTCACTTCAGGCCTGAGATTAACACCATTGCAGTTCCTGCTAGTGGCCAGCAGAGGTCCTCAGATGTTTACATATGTCTCCCCTCCTGCACCTCTTTAGAGTCGCTATACAATTACGATTTGTAGAGTATCTTCCTACATTAATCAATATATTTAGGAGTTTAAGACACAGTAAACATAACATTTTCACAAATGAATGAAAGTTGTATGCAAGTGCCGCTCAAGAAATATGCCCCCACAGGGACGTGCAGAGGATGTTAGAGGGGTAGGGGCTCAAGTTCATAAATGGAGATTTTTGCAAATAATTATTTTTAAAATGCTTGAATATCTATTTATAACACTGTTGAAGAGATATTAAAATGTATGTATTCAAAACAAACTACCAAGGGCGTAGGTTTCATTTCAACCTTGGCAGGGGGCGTCACTACATCTTGTACTTGATAGAAGGAAAAGATGGTCCGGACAGTATTATTACAGGCAAGAATGTCAAAGAACGTGAAGCTAATTTTTCAGTCTACATTTAAAAAAGGGCTTCAATGAAACCTTATTCACATTTGTAGTGGTTCCTGCATCTCTATGTTCAGTACATTTTCTTTTTCTAAATACAAATTGTGAGGAGATTGTCGCATTTAAAAATCCAAGCCCAGCTTCTCATATTCACTTATTCCTTTAAATGTCCTCTTTTATTCATTTGCTTAGACTCACCTGGGCGGTGAAGTTGTCAGCTCCCTTGGGTGGGTCGTTCTTGCTGTCGCCAGCCACGTTTCCACGACGGATTTCCTTGACGGACACATTCTTCACGTTGAAACCGACATTGTCACCAGGGCTGGCTTCAGTCAGAGACTCGTGGTGCATCTCAACGGACTTCACCTCAGTGGTCAGGTTGACAGGAGCAAAGGTGATGACCATACCGGGCTTCAGGACACCAGTCTCAACACGGCCCACGGGTACAGTTCCAATACCTGAAAGAGCAGGACAAGTTTCTAGTACTCGCCTCAGTTCACTTCAAAAGAAAACGAGTCCTTAAAGGATTACTTTGCCGATTTTCAACCCAGCATTGTATCGTTGCAATGTGGGAAGCATGTGCAAATGAACGATTTTCGGCTTTCCTCCATGTTACCGGCTCCGGGCGGTCAGGAGGTAAGCCAAACATCTTTCCAACCACATTGTAACGATACAATGTAATCCTTTAATTAGGAGAACATTTAATGGAGTTTGAACTGTTATTGTAGGTATAGGCTGCAGAAACAGGAAATATAAGAAGGGAACAAATCTGTGTTACTACAAAGTTACCGCCAATCTTGTAGACGTCCTGCAGGGGCAGACGGAGGGGCTTGTTGGTGGGCCGGGCTGGGGGCAGGATGGCATCCAGGGCCTCCAGCAGTGTGGTTCCACTGACATTGGCCCTCCTTGCGCTCAACCTTCCATCCCTTAAACCAGTTCATCTGAAGACATATTCAAAGTTAGAAATAAGTCCATGTCTAACCCACAATGTCAGCAAGTTGAGCACCATTAAATAAAATGTCTCACCTTCTCACTGGCTTCCAGCATGTTGTCTCCGTGCCATCCAGAGATGGGGACAAAGGAAACAGTAGCGGGGTTGTAGCCGATCTTCTTGATATAAGTGCTCACTTCCTTGGTGATTTCTTCATAACGGGGACTGGCTGTAAGGGGGCTCTGTGGAGTCCATCTTGTTGACTCCGACGATGAGCTGCTTCACACCGAGCGTGAAGGCCAGCAGAGCGTGCTCACGGGTCTGCCCGTTCTTGGAGATTCCGGCCTCAAACTCACCAACACCGGCAGCAACGATAAGCACAGCGCAGTCAGCCTAAAAAGCACAAATCAAATTTAAGCACACTGGCATTTGATTCAAATGTGGTTCAAACCTTGCTGTGTATTAACATGATAACTTACCTGAGAGGTACCGGTGATCATGTTCTTGATGAAGTCCCTGTGTCCAGGGGCATCAATGATGGTCACGTAGTACTTGGTGGTCTCAAACTTCCACAGAGCAATGTCGATGGTGATACCACGCTCACGCTCTGCCTTCAGTTTGTCCAGCACCCAGGCGTACTTGAAGGAGCCCTTGCCCATCTATTGTGGCAAATAGAGCAGAACAACAGAGAGACAAAAAGACAGATGAATCAGTCATTAAAGTTTAAACAATTTTTTAAAATAAAAACAGTTACGTCATGCAAATCCCCTTTTTAGAAACATCATTTTTCTATTATTTTAATTAGCGTTTAGCCAGTAACTACGGTAATTTACTTTACAGTGAGCTTAAGTATGTGCAAGATTGCCTTCTCTGTCTTCTAAATGTATTTATTTTCAGTGGTGGAAGTACTGTTCCTAAGTACAAATTCAAGGTACTTGTACATTTTATGCTACTTCATACTGCAGCATAGCAGTATATGAAGTACCATAGTTCAAATTAGTCCCATGTTTACCAGCTACAACAATAAAGTGTTGAACACATTAATGTATCAATAATTATAATCCAATAATATATAGGATTCTGCATAATGAGTATTTTTACTATTAGTTGAGCAGGACTTTTAATTGTAAAACTTATTTTAATACTGTAGTAATGTAACCTCTTACATCACATTTTACTATTTAACATTTGTTACTTTCATATTTTAGATGAATAACTTTCTTGTGAGTCTTCTATCATTACTAAATATAAGTATCCACTAAGTTATATTGGCAATACTGATATATTAAAAAAAAAAGCAATTATTTATGTATTTGAGGCGGATTTCTCACTAATTTTGTAGAATAAGAAATACTTCCCCGGGAGAAATTAGGTTACTTTAAAGTTGATTCCATTCTAAAATAGAAATATATATAAACATAGAGAAAACCTTTTTCTTTTTTTAAGGAAATAGAAATAAGAAATAAGTGTATGTGCATTATACTACAATATATAACAGAAATGTAAATTATAATAATGCTGGAAAATGGGATCTATGATCAAGTGTGTTGAATTGAACCAATATTAGTATAAATAACAATATTTACTTTTACTTTACTGTACATTTCAACTATTTTTCAAGCTATATTAGGACTTGTCATATGACATTTTAATTTGTATGTTAAAATATAACTGCAATTTATCTTAAAGGTTCAGTGTTTAAAATATGCCAGAAATTAAACTTAAACCATTAAAACAATGAACTAACATTATCAACAGTGAAGAGGTAACAGTGTTGACGTTAAAGACGTCTCTGTGTTGTGTTGCAGAGATATCTACTGAAGTTAGCATGCTAACAGCTAGCTGCGCTCCGTCCAGTCTTGTAATACCACGTGTTCCTCTAGAGGTGATAGTGAGTCAGTGTAGCTGCAGTCTGCCTCAGTACAGAGGGAGAAGAAGTACAGCTGTCTGTCGCTTGTAAATATTATAGTCATGTTCCGTCTGTTTTATAGTTTGTTTATTGGCTTAAATTCAAAGTGGCAGAAACGATAAAAGGACCCGCCCCATCATCTCGTCCTAACAGGCCCCGGGAGGCTTCTTTGCCGAGCGTAGAGCTGTTGGCAGCCACGGGAGACGGACATAGTTTCAGTTAGCAGTTCAGAATCAGAATCAGAAATCCTTTAAATCAAGTTAGCACTTGAGTTGCTGTGGCAGCTGACTGGGATTGCCGACTGCCGGTTGTGCCGACCACTCCCCCAACGGGCTGCTCTCCTGGCCCGGGGGAAGACGGAACGAACTTGCGTACAGCCTCTGGTTAACGTTAGTGGCACAGTAAACACATATATGGGAACATAAACTACAGGCTAACACCACACTTATTTTGATCGGATTTAGCACTTTAGTGGAATTGTGCATATTCTTGCCCTGCTGTTAGTTAGGGTTAGGCTTTTTGTTAATAACTGATGACTGTACATTTATTTTCTATGGATGCAATAGTAGAAGTGAAATGTTGTCCCCTATTTCTTTGGAACAGGTGTCTAGGAACTACACATTGCACCAGTATTTGCTGTATCATTACCTTGTGAGAGATTGGCAGTTTTGGCAGCAAAATTAGGGAGCAGTTATATCCACCACACCTGTTTCCGCCACACCTAACTCGTGCTTGTGCCTCGTGGCCTCATTGCATGAAAAACGGTCTCCAGTGTTTCCAACAACCAACCTCGGCGGCTTCCTTCTCGAACTTCTCGATGGTTCTCTTGTCGATTCCTCCGCACTTGTAGATCAGATGACCGGTGGTGGTGGACTTGCCGGAGTCGACATGTCCGATGACCACGATGTTGATGTGGAACTTTTCCTTTCCCATTTCGATGTACTGGCTTTAAACAACATGGGGAGCAGTTATGTTGACTTTAAAATGAAATATTTCAGGTTTAAATTTGTCTTGAAAATGAAGGTGAGCTCAGTGGGACCACCAACAGGTTATTTAGAACCAGTTAGCTGTTAGCTAACAACCTTTGGTAATCAAATCCAGGCAAGCAAATGAGCGTAACATTACACTTTACTTTACATAAAAGTAGCAATACCACACAATAGAATACTCCATAACAAGTAAAACTCTTGTAATCAAAATGTTACTAGTAGAGGAAAAAAAAAAGAATCTATAAAAATGCAACGTGTTTTTAATAAATCTTAATATGAAAAGTAATCAGTAGCTGTGAATGAAATGTAAACCATTAGAAATCCTTACAGTCCAATAGAAACTAGTTTGTCCTACGATGGAAACCTTACGAACCCTTCACATAAAGCGGTAACAGATATTTCACCCTCGGACGATGTAATCCAAACCATTAGTTCAGCATCCAATACCCCACTTCATGTCTTATTTCATGTATCTAGTTTTTTGTGGTATTTTTAGATAGTTTTGATTTCTTGTAAAAAAAACAACAACACACTTTAACAAAAGAACATGGAATCTGTTCCCATATCTAATTTAAAGATATTACAGCATTTAAACTCACCTGGTCGGAAAGCAAAAGGTGTGCTGGGAGGCTGCTTTTCGATCTGCACCTTCACTTACTGCCGCTTCCGTAGAAAGTGATCTGTGGAGAATGCCTTTGCTCTAACCTCCTCCTGCGTGTTTGTATTTCAAGTTTCAAGTATTTCAAGTTGTCCAACTAGTGTGCCAGTTTGTTCTTGTTTGTTATATAATAGGACACACCTTGTCTCTATAATCTGCAGAAGAAATGAGAAGTGTTTTAAATACTTGTAATGTAATGAAACACATAAGAAACATCTTCATTTGGCAATGTTTAAGATTTTTATTGTTTTGGTTTCAACTTAATTATGATCACAACTTCCCCTAAAAGGCACAAGCCTTCTTTTCCTGCGGAAACTTTTCCGATGGGTTTTAATCAGCATAAGCCAGTCCTTGAGTAGAGTAATCTGCCTCAGAGAAGACGGCGGCGGGTGGCAGGGAAGAAGGGATTGGGGGCACCGCTGCTGCTGAGACGTCACTCTTTGTCGGACGTCCTGCATGAGAATTCATTTCTTCTTCTCGGCTTTCTGTGCAGACTTGGTGACCTTTCCACCTGAGGGGAGCTTCTTATCAACGGACTTGATGACACCAACAGCCACGGTCTGCCTCATGTCACGCACAGCGAAGCGACCTGGGATGAGGAGATGGACAAGAAAAGGAGTCAATGAAAGGCTGAAGAGATGCCATTGACATGAGTTTTGTGTTTAACCTTTAACCTTTTAATCTGTACTGGCAACTGACATTTAGAATTTCCTTCCTGAACCTGAAAAGTGACCTTTTCTTGTCATACTATATCTATTCTTTGGGCACATGGCATGTCTTCCTATATAATTCTATATATTCTAAGGAAAAAACACTATTTCCATGGGCCCAAAGACTAAATTTAGTACGATAAGAAAGAGGCTGTATCTCAGAAACTACAAGGAACGTAATCAAGTATTTGGTATCAATTAGCTCATGACAAGTTGACTATCAAAAGATATGCACACATATGCACTGTAAAAATATATTTTACATGGAAACACAATTTTAAAGTTTTTCCTCAAAAATCCTGACTTTGACTATCGAAAAAAGTCATAAAGAAATGTCAAAGTTCTACTTTTAGATACTTTCCAAAACTATGTGCTTACCACATTTCAAGACTTTTGACCAATCAGTACAAATGTTGTGGCATTTTTCCTTATCACACTAATTATAGTCTTTGGGCACAAACGGTGCAGCTGGTGGGTTGGCGGAGTACATACAGTGCACTTTATACTAAAGGTGGATATAAAAAAATAACAGTAGAAAACTAAGTTATTAAAGGTAAACATTGTATGTCCTGAAAAACATCACTTTTGTTTGAAAATCAAACAAAGGTTATGAAGCAGAATATATTTAATAATATTTATGGTTGTCCATGTGTACTGGGGATGCACATTTTTTATGATCTTCAGCCATGATTCATTGAGAAATCATTACTTATAGAATACTACATTAATGTTTTTCCTCCATGAAAGTGTTATTGAAATAAGTGACTTGAGCTATTTTCACAGCACAACCCAAGTAAAGTTGGTATTTGAGTCATATATTAAATGGAAACGAGGATAGTATTTGAATTATGAATAAAATAAAAGATAAAAACAGCTCCCGACCCATCAGTCTTTATCCAAACAACATTTCAAACATAATTCTGAATGACTGTCAGGTTGTTTGGAGAACATACATTATATAAAGAAATTTAAAGCTTTGCCACTTCGGAACAACCTCATAACACAACATTTAACTTAAAGTAGTTACTATGAACATATGAGCGAACAATTGCCTAAGGACACATCCAGTAGACCAGAAGCAACATTATAACATCTGGAGTCGTGATTCTGTCCACCTGATGAATGTAAGTCAAGTATTTACACACTTTGTAGCTCTGTTTTTGGTCTCCACCATCTTCTGGGGAAGTGTTTAGCTCTCTCGTTGCTGATTGCTCCACTATGTTCACCAGCTAGTCTCCAATGGTGTCTGTCTGTTCAGCTCAGTACCGCGAACTGGCCCATTACCCGCAATTATCTTCAAGTTAAATCTGGACCCGACCCGATCCGTTAATGACGCTTTGAATGTGGATTTAGTGTTATTGTGGTTTTATAAATTGACTTTAAGGTGCTGTTAGATTGCTGCTAGACCGGCACGTTAATACAGGTGCACGCATTTTTGCGCAAGCAGTAAGGCAAGTGAAAATGTTGTTTTTAAAAGGCTAACCGCCAACAAATATGGATTGAGGTAGAATATTTTTTATTCTAAATATTCTATCTTTTTTCAATAAATTTTGACTTTTGGACTGAGACTGTGAAGACAGAGAAGAGGAGTTTGAGAGAGATGAAGAGAAAGTGGAAGCCAAGGTTTCTGTAAGTTATTAATAATAATAATTTGAATGATAACGTTATGAATTCAGCTAATTATGGTTGATAATATATAAGCTGAGTTGGATGCTAAAAATACTACACAATCATTTTCATTTCTGATTTTTCATAACAGATGTTTGTTCTCAGCCAGCCTCGGGAATTTATATAAATATATATTTTTTTTATGACCTGATGCAGGACAATGTCATGCAGTGGATTTGGTGACCAGAAAAGCAAAACAATTAGCTGAAAGACACTAAAACACACAGTAGCCAGGTTTCCCTTTTAAAGGTTACATTAGATATGTGTGGTGCGACGAAGAGAGTATCTTTCATCTCTCCAGCGGTCGCTGGAGTCCCGTGCTTCATGTACCTCATCAGTCATTCGCTAAATCTCTTTCCATCTCACTTTTATCAAGATTTTTTCAAATTTTTGCATTTCTACTTTTTATGCGCAAATTGAAAATGCGAATGAAAACATATCGATGTAAACACACCTAGAGCAGACAGGGAGTTGGATGATAAGGTTTTATACACAGCCATTTCATCCATTATTTATATAAAAGATATTGATTAGTGCAGCTTTTAAATAGTTTTGACTTGTCACGGCAGGTGTAACTGGTATTCCAGGGCCATAAAATCTTGCTATGACATCAAAATGTCCGCCGTGGAAAAGGTCTATCACTAAGTATAAGAACAATAAGAATCTAGCGTTTCACTTACCCAGTGGGGGGTACTGGGAGAAGCTCTCAACACACATGGGTTTTCCAGGCACCATAGTGATGATGGCGGCGTCTCCAGACTTGAGAGCCTTAGGGTTGTCCTCAAGCTTCTTGCCGGAACGACGGTCGATCTTCTCCTTGAGCTCGCTGAACTTGCAGGCAATGTGAGCGGTGTGGCAGTCCAGCACGGGGGCATAACCCTGGGAGATCTGACCGGGGTGGTTCAGGATGATGACCTGCAGAGGGAGAGACAAGGAGGGAGCAACATCTAAGTATGTGGACTGGTTGGAGCTGGACACTACTGAGTTATTGATGGAGGGGGACTGCCTGCTGTGTGGTTCTTTTTGGGTCCAAAATCAATGGATCCTGCATTTCCCATAATGCAACTCAATAGTAGTCAATAGTTATTTTCTCAAACTTTGGAAAGCTCCTCCAGAGCCACAGAAAACATAAAATAACTGTTTTTACAGACTAAATCATACTCATAGTGACATGTAAACGAAATATTATAAATTGTAAAATAAGCAGAGTACCCCTTTAATGTATTGGAAACTAGTATTTTGACCAAATGCTAACTCAAGCTTCACATATTAGCTTTTATATAACCTGGCCCGTTGCGGTTATGTGGTGTTCGCTGTAACCACTCAGCTACCAAGACGCTGCGAGGGGCAGAAAACTGTTTTGATATCTGATATCAGACAAGAAATATCTATTAATCTGCATTTTCCCTGTAACTTTAATTTGTATAAATAAATAAAATCACTGGGGATAAAAATCAGTACTTGTTTATTATGTAAATACAGACATTGCTTATTTTCCATTTTCCTGAGACTCACCTGGGCGGTGAAGTTGTCGGCCGCCATGGGTGGGTCGTTCTTGCTGTCGCCAGCCACGTTTCCACGGCGGATTTCCTTGACGGACACATTCTTAATGTTGAAGCCGACGTTGTCACCAGGGCAGGCTTCAGTCAGAGTCTCGTGGTGCATCTCCACGGACTTCACCTCAGTGGTCAGGTTGGGGGGAGCAAAGGTGACGACCATACCGGGCTTTAGGACACCAGTCTCGACACGGCCCACGGGTACAGTTCCAATACCTGAAAGAGCAGGAGGCTTTTCAGTTAACTTCAAAAGAAAATAACTTGTCAATTAGCAGGAATTTTGATGGACACAAGAGTTTGAGCTGTCATTTTTAAGACAATAATGAAGGTTTGTAGCAGCGGTAACAGTGTTAACCTCATTAACGAATGACCATGACTAACTATCTCTAAAGATGTCAGTAGGACTGAGTAATTTACTTAAGTTAAAGATAACAATGATAACAACACGGCTCGGGAGAAACAAACAGCGTGATATTTTGGCTCGACTAGATTGGCTGAAATGTCCAATATAATGCTGTTGACTAAAAAAAGACTAAAATGTCACAGTTCTCAGTGACTAAATCTAAAAACTGACTAAGAAACAATATGATAAATAAACTAATCTTGTCAGTGTTTTTCCTGCAGCCATCTTTTGAATTAGTTTGAAACGTCATAGTCCTGGTCCTGCTACCGATGAGAGCAACATAATGGTATGAATACATGTCAGGTGTAGGCGTAGTTTAAGTATACACTGATACTCTCCAATATATCCAGTTCCACCTCTGCGCTGTCTGGAGAAACTCCCACAGAGCAGATATCAGGGCGGAATCTACGCTGTGACTGATCACTCAAGAGTCTCCAATTTCACCACAAGCTGCTGCTGTTACTGTAGTTGGTGCAACATCCAGGATTTCAGGTGAGCAACTCGACTCTGTGCCTCTTTGTTTGGTTTTAATATTTTGCAGCTATGTTTTGATCCAGGTTTAGCTCCTTTTTTTAGTCAGCATAGACTCGTTCGTAAAGGTGTTGGTTGCCAGCCATGTGTTTTGTTTCGATAGGTTAATTAACCCCTTTTTAGGCATGTAGTATGTGACATTACAGGTTTTGGGTGTCTGTTAAAGGCTTTAAGTCATTCAGGCATATTTCAGTACATATGTGGGTGTAGTGGCACTGCTGGAAAGCTGTGTTGAGCTGGAAGGTAATGATCGGAAGGAAGAGGAGTGCTTTCTGTTCTGTCACAGCGATGTTTTAAAAGCTTTCTTTGCCTAAACTTGTGATCATTGTTACAATGATTATTTTGATTTTGATTTGCTCTTCACAGTGCTATCAATCAGATGAGTTTGAACTTGTTTGTCTTTGTTAGACAAGTTTGTCGACTATTAAAATATCAGTTTGTAGAAAGTATGGCCCTTTTTCACTGACATTATTTTGCCTCTTTTTCCTTGAGGTGACATGTTATGAGGTCACACTCTTTACCGCCAATCTTGTAGACGTCCTGTAGGGGCAAACGCAGGGGCTTGTCTGTGGGGCGGGAGGGGGCCAGGATGGAGTCCAGAGCCTCCAGCAGGGTAGTGCCACTGGCACTGCCCTCCTTACGCTCGATCTTCCACCCCTTGAACCAGCTCATCTGAAATGAAGAGTGCAGACAGAGAGAGAGGAAGACAAGAAAAGTTATGGGGTAAAAGAAAGAACAATGATTAGTTTCAGAAGATTGTTTGATGTGAACATCCAAGAAATGTATGACATATAGTGGAAATCTCTTTTAGTGATCACATCTGTCCGTCAAATTGATCACTACAAGCAGATTATTATTCTAACGACATTTTTCAATTCCTTTTTTTTATTTCTCATGCAGATAACCATCTAATTGACATTTGTATATTTATCACATAAATATGAAGTAATGAAACGTACAGCATTGCGATCTACTAAATTGTATTGAGTGTTTCAAACACTTTTGAAATTACTTTACAAATTAAATTATATATAAAATATAGTTAGCATTTGTAAAGTAATGATTCCGTCGCACGCTTTTTGATCAATATTAGCGGTTCATCACTGTAATTATGATCACTATAAGCGGTATATATATATATTATTACGATACTACCTTTTGACAGAAATCATACACATCTGAATAACTGTGATGATGTGAGGAAAGGTGTCCACCTACCAACCACAACTGCAGTGTGTTGACTTGAACTTTGCTTGTAATTAGTCCCTCACCTTCTCACTGGCTTCCAGCATGTTGTCTCCGTGCCACCCAGAGATGGGGACAAAGCCGACAGTAGCGGGGTTGTAGCCGATCTTCTTGATGTAGGTGCTCACTTCCTTGGTGATTTCCTCAAAACGCTTCTGGCTGAAAGGGGGCTCTGTGGAGTCCATCTTGTTGACTCCGACGATGAGCTGCTTCACACCCAGAGTGTAGGCCAGCAGAGCGTGCTCACGGGTCTGACCGTTCTTGGAGATACCGGCCTCAAACTCTCCAACACCGGCAGCAACGATTAGCACAGCGCAGTCAGCCTAAAGAGGGAGGCATTTGTAGAACATGCATGTTTCTATATAAGGTATAAAGTGATGAGACAACAGGTTAGAAGGTGTGCCTTTACCTGAGAGGTACCGGTGATCATGTTCTTGATGAAGTCCCTGTGTCCAGGGGCATCAATGATGGTCACGTAGTACTTGGCGGTCTCAAACTTCCACAGAGCAATGTCGATGGTGATACCACGCTCACGCTCTGCCTTCAGTTTGTCCAGCACCCAGGCGTACTTGAAGGAGCCCTTGCCCATCTATTGTGGTTAAAACAACACAAATAGATAAATAAATATGATGGAACAAAAGTATGAATAAGACCTGAAATTTAAACATTTAAAACCACACCGCTTCATAAAATAAAAACAGCAAACTTAATCTTGCAAGAGTTCTCTGAAAATGAGTTTCCAATTGACCTAAGAAAACTAAATTTTCCGTTAATTACAATTACATTTGGAATACGTAATCTGACTAATTTAAATAAATTGATGAAACCTCTCCAAACACAGTCTGTCTAAATTGGTGGAGACAGTAATTCAGTTAATCCCTGAGGCTGATACTATATCAATATTATTGTTTTAGATGCCTTTCTTTGGGGAATACAAACATGTTTTAACATATAAATGATAAATAAAATATAATTTTAAATTGGAAATGTTACCTTATTTAGATCATGAAAAATCTAATAAAAGAATAACTAAACGCACTTAAGAATTTGACCAAGATTCAATGCCAATTTCGACACATCGGTTCATACACAAACAAATTCAAGTTTGTTACCAGGTCCCATGTTGATTCCCCTTTTTAGAAGCATATACTTTCCTATTATTTGTTTGAAGCTGCAGATAAATTCACTTTACTTTATGCTGCATATTTAAAAATATTTGTTGTTGTACACGTTAACTTAATAGTACGTAGTTACTTCAAAAGCATTAGGCTAATTGTTCTACTTGTTTAAACAAATTAGTTTATATAATATAAAGATTGATGTGTGCCTGATTTGTATTAGTTCAATGTGTCTAATCTTTCAGATAATTATCTAATATTTACTATATGAAGTTCCCATTAGGGAATACTGGTTATAGTAATGTGACGTAATCAATTTGAACCTTTTTGCAAGTGTACGTTTAGTTTATAACTTAAATATTTCCTGTACAAGTTGCAGTTCCACATAACTAAAGATACAAATAATACAGACTGCCTACATATTCATAGTCCTTTAGTGTGATTGTTATTTATTGATAAGGTATATTCACGGCTGGTGTTTCCAACAACCAACCTCGGCGGCTTCCTTCTCGAACTTCTCGATGGTTCTCTTGTCGATTCCTCCGCACTTGTAGATCAGGTGGCCGGTGGTGGTGGACTTGCCGGAGTCGACATGTCCGATGACCACGATGTTAATGTGGACCTTTTCCTTTCCCATTTCGATGTACTGGTTATAAAAAAAACATGGGGTTCAAAGTTGTCTCGATATTGGGGTGAGCCGCATCTTTAGTTGTGTTAGCCAACTCTACAGTGAACTGTTGGCAGTTGGGTTAACCAAACTAGGAATAATTTACCATGAGAGTAGTAATGTTGACCAAATTATATATTTTAAAGTTTAAACTTCTCCAAATAGGGTGAAAAAGGGACAACCAGACGAGATGCATGACAATTATTTAATTGAAGATCAGTTGCACATTTATAATCACATAGTTACATATTTAAAACGTCTCGTGATCACAACTCTGCGGCAGTTAGTTAACGTTAGCTCGCCACGAGTTTAGTATTAAGGCATAATGAATATAAATGTCGCTTGTGTACATTCATACACAAAGCTTAATGACTTCAGGGCAATATAGAAGTTTGGAAATTCGACATGTTTGATTTTCTTTACGTCAGCTGTCATTTTCGGTGCTCGTGCACGCCACCGGAAAGGCGAAACTGTCGATGACTGACGCGCCCGCATCGTGTTCTCGGTGCAGGCTGCTCGGCCTCCATGTTGTGCCGGGAGCGCAGAGCCGCCATGTTACCGACTGATGCAAGCGCGCTCCCGTCACAGTGCAGCCACAGCATTTTGTGCGCGTTCACGACGGCGGCAGACAGAAAAGACTAGCATGACTGGCAGAAAGAAATCCGACATGTTAAAACTCAATGCTCCTTATTAGTAGGGGGGGGGGGGGGGATGACACCAGCACAATACAGCCCAAGTAAACAGACGAATAAATAATATACAACATGCTATACGATGTTTGGATAGTTGCATAGGTGAGCTGCAGTTTACCCTCTCAATATCTAACCAAACTAAACAGTCAACTAGTTGAGCATGATCATATAAAGCCTAGATGCTGACTGCAGTCTCAGGCTGTCATGAATTATTCTAAATGCCATGCCCTGAAATGCTACCCCAGCTTCTGTCTACAGACACACTCCGTGTTAAGAGCTCGATTAAAAGATGACATTTCACCAACCTGTGCCCGACCAAAAAGATGTCCCCTGATTTAGCTCGTAGGAAGAAAAAAAAGGACTGAATGTTATCCGTCCAGAGTTTTTATACTGAACCAGAAGAGAGGGAGGGCTGTGCATGCTCTTGCTGTCAGAATAAAATAAGGGTTGCCATTGGCTGGGGTGGCATAATTTCTATAGAGGTGATTGGTCGACAAGCGCATCACTGGCCACAGATAGCATGGTCAAAAACAGCTGCACTACAGACTGAGGCTTGCCTGTGACAGCCTAAAACTATACCAACTGCAACACAGGTAATAAAAGATCGACAAGCCAATTTCAATTTTTTCAAAGACATTTATTTTATTAGTTACCAGCAGCTTTCTTTCCAATTAAATGTGGCATTTTAACAACATTTCCAACTTAAACTTAACTGAGAAGAGGCACCGTCATGTGATTCTGTAAGTGACAATGCCATGTAGTTCTTTTTTCCTGCGAAAACTTTTGCGATGGGTTTTTATCAGCATAAGCCAGTCCTTGAGTAAAGAGATCTGCCACAGAGAAGATGATCCAGGGTAAGGGCAAGACAGAGGGGAGGGAGTGGCCCGCTGCTGCCGGCACACATCTTGTTGCTGGATGTCCTGCACGACCATTCATTTCTTCTTCTGGGCCTTCTCTGCAGCCTTGGTTGTCTTTCCAGAAGTTTCCTTGGTCTCAACAGATTTGATGACACCGACGGCAACTGTCTGCCTCATGTCACGCACTGCAAAACGACCTGGAATACAAGAGCAGTGAGTTAATGCATTGATTAACACCGATTCATTTTATGGTCAAGTATTTATTTATATGTACATAGATTTCCAAGTACATACCAAGGGGAGGATAGCTGGAGAAGGGCTCCACAACCATGGGCTTCTGTGGGATCAGTTTGACAATGGCAGCATCTCCTGACTTGACAAACTTGGGGCTGTCCTCAAGCTTCTTGCCAGATCGACGATCGATCTTCTCAATGAGCTCTGTGAACTTGCAGGCAATATGAGCCGTGTGGCAATCAAGCACGGGGGCATAACCTGCGTTGATCTGGCCAGGGTGGTTCAGGATGATGACCTGTGGACACAGTTTGTTTTAGATCTTTCACCAAATATCAACTTAATCAAAACTAAGCTATTAAATTCACCATCTGAGCTACAAGTTCACAATACCAACCTGGGCATTGAAGTTGTCAGCTCCCTTGGGTGGGTCGTTCTTGCTGTCGCCAGCTACGTATCCACGACGGATTTCCTTGACGGACACGTTCTTGATGTTGAAACCAACGTTGTCACCAGGGCAGGCTTCGACCAGAGACTCGTGGTGCATCTCAACGGACTTCACCTCAGTGGTCAGGTTGGCGGGAGCAAAGGTGACGACCATACCGGGCTTCAGGACACCAGTCTCGACACGGCCCACGGGTACAGTTCCAATACCTGAGAAATGTAGTATTAGTAACCCAACTTCTTGAAACGTTGTAATTTACACCATAATTCAGTTCTTACCGCCAATCTTGTAGACGTCCTGCAGGGGCAGACGGAGGGGCTTGTCGGTGGGCCGGGCTGGGGGCAGGATGGCATCCAGGGCCTCCAGCAGTGTGGTTCCATTGGCATTGCCCTCCTTGCGCTCAACCTTCCATCCCTTAAACCAGCTCATCTGAAGACATATTCAAAGTTAGAAATAAGTCCATGTCTAACCCACAATGTCAGCAAGTTGAGCACCATTAAATAAAATGTCTCACCTTCTCACTGGCTTCCAGCATGTTGTCTCCGTGCCATCCAGAGATGGGGACGAAGGGAACAGTAGCGGGGTTGTAGCCGATCTTCTTGATATAAGTGCTCACTTCCTTGGTGATTTCTTCATAACGGGACTGGCTGTAAGGGGGCTCTGTGGAGTCCATCTTGTTGACACCAATGATGAGCTGCTTCACACCGAGCGTGAAGGCCAGCAGAGCGTGCTCACGGGTCTGACCGTTCTTGGAGATTCCGGCCTCAAACTCACCAACACCGGCAGCAACGATAAGCACAGCGCAGTCAGCCTAAAAGCACAAATCAAATTTAAGCACACTGACATTTGATTCAAATGTGGTTCAAACCTTGCTGTGTATTAACATGATAACTTACCTGAGAGGTACCGGTGATCATGTTCTTGATGAAGTCCCTGTGTCCAGGGGCATCAATGATGGTCACGTAG
Source organism: Cottoperca gobio (assembly GCF_900634415.1). Lineage (NCBI taxonomy): Eukaryota > Metazoa > Chordata > Actinopteri > Perciformes > Bovichtidae > Cottoperca > Cottoperca gobio. The sequence continues at coordinate 16,035,676 of NC_041365.1, forward strand.
TACCTGGCGGTCTCAAACTTCCACAGAGCAATGTCGATGGTGATACCACGCTCACGCTCTGCCTTCAGTTTGTCCAGCACCCAGGCGTACTTGAAGGAGCCCTTGCCCATCTATTGTAGGGATAAATTGGGAACAGTTCATAGGGGAATCAGGACATGGCTATGTATAGCCATTTGTATGGAGAAAAAAATACAGTCAGTTATAAATTAAATTGAGGAACTGTTATGATTTACATTTGATTGATGTTTTATTAAGATGCTTTGACAATTGCTTTTTACAACACAACTACTAAGCCCATGTCCAGATTACATATTTTGTCAACTTTATACATCAATTAATCAAAGAGACATTTATGATGTAGTGTAATAACTATAGTCTGTGATCCTGAGGCCTCTCCTGAATAAAGTGCACAGTCACAATCAACGCTGCTTACGTTAAGCCCCACCCCGTGCGTGCGCGCGCACGGTTGCTAAATTGCTACTCGTGCCGGGCAGTAGAGGCTAAAATGGGCATGCTGACGTCGCCATCTTGGCTCTTTACTGTAACGGTGTTAAAATATAAGACATTAACTGCTCACCTCGGCGGCTTCCTTCTCGAACTTCTCGATGGTTCGCTTGTCGATTCCTCCGCACTTGTAGATCAGATGACCGGTGGAGGTGGACTTGCCGGAGTCGACATGGCCAATGACCACGATGTTGATGTGGATCTTTTCCTTTCCCATTGTTGTAGTTTCTATCACGAAAAATACACAACCGTTTAGTTAGATCTCCATTTTCAAGCTAGTCATCGTTTATTAGCAGAGTAAACTTTTATCCACAGAGCGCGACCGTGTGCAGTTAGTTGAACAGTGACACATCGGGCCCACCTTAACTGAAACACCAGCCCTTCAGTACACATTAAGTTTTTAAAGCAAAGCCCACCATTTACATACAGTTACAGTAAACACTTTTACAACAGGTTAAGGTTTCTGGCTAACGTTAATCGGTACGGGATTTTGAGTTGCTAACAGGCGGCGGGGGCTACTGCCGCTAGGCCTCACTCGGCCACAAACCAGACAGACACGTGTTACTCTATGGCCACGTCGAATTAAGTTACAAAGATCGCCAAATATCCAAAAGCGGTTTTGTACAGCCCTACAAACGCCATGTCACTTAATATGTACATTTGTTTATAGGCGGAGAGAAGAAACGCCATTACAGCATCCTGGGTTCTCAGTTTTCAAGTCTCTTTGTTCCTTCCTACCCCCCCCCCCCACCCCACTCCACATTCTTTCCTCCCGCATAAAACGCTTTCAATCCAAACTTAAAAAGCTTCCTTAATAAATAAGACACAATACGCTGACATCCGGATAGCAAAAGTATCAGCAATAGAGAGCCTTTAAATGTACCGCTAATTCCTTCACACATAAAAATCCACAGGTCTGTGTGAAGTTACATAACCGCGAAGTTCTGGATCAAACAGCTCAAATGTTCCGAGAGAAAACTCCGAGCTGAATCTTATCACACGTTAAAACAAGGGCCTCAGTCAAAGTTAAACTTACCGGTGTTTCTGGGTATTCACGGCCAAAGCTGCTGCCCCTAGCCAGGTAACAGAAAGAGGAGGAAAGAGGGTTGGACTTGGGGTTTTATACTGACTGGGAGGCGGCCTGACTTCCCGTCGCCCTCCCCGGTGCAGACCCCGCAAATCACACACATTCCTGCAAAAAACGTCAGCACGCCACCGGATGAACAGCCTGAATCATGTACGATGCGTTCACTGTGCATTTTTAGCGATTAAACTAACGAAAACAGAGAAACTATAGTGGTGATAACAATGTTAATAATACTGAAACGGAGTGTAAAAGAACACAGTTGATTGTATTTTAGGGGTTATTTGACCAGCAACTTTTTAACCCTTCATCGATCAGCTGTTTGATAAGTTGTTTTTGACTTCCTAGTATGTGACACTGTTCAGCCATTGACCAACAATACATACATTGTCATGCAGAAAGTATTATGTATATCATATCATTTTTTGTGACATTAAGTGTTGGAAACGATACATTTCAAATATATATAATAGGAATACTGTTATTTTTCAATGACATATAGACATAAAAAACACATGCACAAAATATTTCTTCATGGCATATAATTTAATCTTTATAAGTGATTTAGGGATTCATCATTTATTGATTTTATGTATGGTTGTGTAAAATTCATATAGCAGTATAGAAGTGGATTTTCATCATTAAGATTTAAAAAATGCAAATCAAATAACTACTTCAGACCATAACAGCACAAAGCTCTCCCCCTGAGCTACTACCACCCACTCACTGGTGATACTGGGACGACTCATCAGCCTGAAAAGATTATCTAAATCCAAATGAGAGATTTGCATTCAAACAGAGGCCAGACCCTGAAAAGATGAACAAACTCATGCGGTTTTTAAGACACCTTATCTTGCCGGTCATTTACAATTACAACAAATGCATATAAGTGTCTGATTGAATTAAAGCTGATGTGTGTCCACCAGTGTATCTTCAGGGTGAGCTGGTTTACTACTTCTGATTCTGATTCACAACCAAAACAAACTGATTGTTTGATACACTTATAACTCCTCTCATTTGTTAACTTTGCTGTGATTTTTATCAGCGCATTTCCCTTTGAACCACTTGCCATTTTTGAAACGGTAAGATATTTCTGGTTAATTAATAATATTTGACTTATCTGGGGAACATTTACACAATCACACCCATATTTACATCTTCAGGCCTAGTTTGTCACTCGGATGCTACCTGGGCGTTAGGTCAGGAGGTCAGATTCTGCCTCTTCTTCCATCACTTGGCATATTGCTAAGTATAGAGGCCGCTGGCATCCCCTGCAACCACACACATACTCTAACGACTCGCTCGGCTTTCCCCCCAGTTCAGGTAACAGCAACTTCGACTTGGCAGCTGCTGCTTTAATTTATTATTTAATACTTGATTATAAACTGATTGTAATCCCGGGTAAATGTCAGATACATACAGTGCTAGTGAAGGCAACATAAACAGGTTCTGCTGTGTTTTAAATTCACAACAAATAACCCATCTGAGAAGGTGAAGAACAAGGCCCATAGTTCTCAACGTATACAGCACAGAAAAGCATAATGTATATAAATACCTTCTGACTCCACAGGTTGCCACTATGTTGAGCAACCTCCATTCATAAGAGGCTTAAAAATGTGGTCGGATTTTTAATTTGCATGTAAAGTGAGCAACACTGATGCTTAAAGATACATTAGAAGGTGAAGTTTTTTTAAATCTTGACTTACTTGAAAAGCAAGGTATGCGCATGTTTCCTTGCTTTTGATTCGTTTTTGGAAGATAAGACTATGGCCTGAGGGTCTCAACTTATGGTCAGCTGTAAAACCCTGGGTCTAAACTCCTTGTGTAAAGGGATGATTGGGTTAAGGCAGTAAAGAGACAGAAAGTGAGATTGAGACAGTGAGGAAGAAAAACGAAAAGTTTTCCAGCCTACAAAAGGAGGAACAAAGAGACTTGACAGAGACCCAGGGGTGAACTCAGTGATCAGGGTGACATTGCAGTACTTGACCTGTTTTACGAGTGTGATGGAAGAAGTACACACATCCTATTCTTTAGTAAAGTGTGTGTGAGTGTGAGTGTGTGTGTGTGTGTGTGTGTGTGTGTGTGTGTGTGTGTGTGTGTGTGTGTGTGTGTGTGTGTGTGTGTGTGTGATTGAACAGGCAGACTGGCAGTGAGGATTCATCTGGTATGAACACCACTGTTCAGTACAGAGAGATTCGTTTTTACAGCCATATTACACATTAATATATACTTTTTGTAAAAGTAATGTTCAGAAACAGGTAAAGAAAAAAAGTATCATCTTTATTTGTCATGTTTAATTTTTAATGAACCACCCAATAATTGTAATGACCAGTCAGGACCCTCCTGAAAACAAAATTTTGCATATCAAACGGCCTATTTACTATTTTATTCTTAACTTGCAGTACTTTTTATTTTCTCTTCCTATATTTATATACCAAGACTAATTCCTTGTATGTAAAAATCTACCTGTCAATAAACGCAATTCTGATTAACTTGCAAACAATAAATATGTTCTCATTTTCTTCCCTTCAGAATCAACAGCACTGATGTTTGGTGATGAGGTCTGGCTCGCAGTTTATCCCAAAGGTGATGAGTTCAGGGCTCTGTGCAGGACAGTCAAGTTGTTCTACAACAAGCTTGGGAAAAGGATTTCTTCGTGGACCAAGCTTTCTGCACGGGGCAGCAAAGGGAGAGACAAACTGTTGCCACAAGTTTGGGTGCACACTATTCTCTGGAGCACCTCTGAGGGGTCACAGCATTAACCTGAGGAGTTGTGGGGTGATTTACAGGATGGGAAAGGTGATCGAAATAAAAAAAGAAATCACACCTAGACATTACTTTGTGTTAGTGGCTCACAAGTTAGCCAAAAAGGTTGAGAACCAAGAATAACACTCATTCTAATGTAATCACAAAGACACTTCCCGTTACAATCATATCTTCACATCTGTCTATATGCATTACATTAACACAATGTATCTCTGTACATTGCATATTCTTTTAATACTTCCCACTGTCAACCTTTGCACATTCCTTGCACAATTTGTTGGGAAGCTCCAATCTAAGGTCCAATACACAAAAGTAAACTTTTTACACATACTTTTGGAAAAATAGCATAGCGTAGATAGATGTAAATACAGTGAATTACTATCCATACAAACACATTATGGATTCCAGTTTTAACCACAGTTTGTAGTGAGCAGCAGCATCAACTGGTACTTCAGAGTCATCCTTATCTGCCAGTTTTAAGACGTGACTGTGTGGGTGCAGAAAAAAAAGGCTCTGATTGATTCTGATTGATGCCAACATTGAGAGAATCCCACAACATACATGCATTCATGTGCATACAGACAAGAGTTTAATGTAACTCATTCTACATACCAATGTCAACACAATATATGCAAATATAACCTCAGGGGGGGGGGGGGGGTAATGCATATAAATCCCATTTACAACACATAGCAAGTTCCACATCTTCTGCAGCCTGCTGGCAGACACCCCCCTACGCTTCACACTTGCAAACAAAGAATTCCCTTTTGGTGTACAGGCTATCGTCTGCATTTGTTTCACACCCCGAGTGTTAAGGAGAAGTGTTTATAACATGCATATCACAGCCTTCAGGGTAGGCGATTAAAACTTGTGGCTGCTACTTTAAGGGCTGCAGGACATTTCATTCACCCACCTCTGGCTCGAGCCAGCCTTAGAAACGAGATCTCTCTCTCTCTCTTTGAAATGCCTCTTTCAAGGTTTCTTAGTTTTGTTTTTTTACCCCTATGCTGGTTTTGTATGCGTAACGTAGCTGTTGTAAATGTGTAAAGTCTGTTAAAATATTATATGTAATATTGGGCTTATAACTTTTTGTTTTTTCTGTTTTAAATGCTTGGTAAGAGGCATTTTGAGTATATTTAATTAACATTTGAGCCTTGAAACCGGTTGAAACCCCATTCCATGTTTAAAAATGTAATTGAAAATGTACATTTATATCTTAAGGCAAACAAATGTGTATCCTGCTTCTAACTGAAGAGGTTTCTGTTACAGCATTTTATAAGCTAAATGTCATCATTTATAAAAGCCAATCTTTGCTCTCGTCAGTTCTTTTTTTACGTGTGGTAAAGCAAAACACAGGAGAAAATCAAAGTACAGGAACTTTCATGAGAAATGCAACAAAAGAAAATCTGAGAAAACTGACATTCAAATAAGGATTTAAATATACCTGAATGTACACTTACATTTTTCATAATCAGATTTGTCAGGACATGATAAATATCTGGCAGGAACCCAAATGATCAATAATCCTGCCTCAGCAATGCTCTGTATATTTTAAATATTCATGCACACTACAATTACTAACAGTCTTGTTATTTTCTATACAGAGACAATGTTTTGTTCTTGTTGTCGGCAGGGTAGGGCCCCTCTCGGAGGCCACTGGGGATATTCAATTCACAACAAAAATGTGAAAGACTTTCAGCTTTCCAGCAACATCAACATCAAATACTCCTGACTTTAGAGAAGTAACAAAGAGAAAACTATTTATGTGTCAAGTGAACCAACGTTACTTATAAATATAAGAAATACATTGGCAGTAAATTAATTTCCTATGTGCAGAAAAAATACTTTTTATTATTATTAATTTATTATGCATTAAAGTGAACAACATCCCCCTAGCTGTTACAGGACAGTCAAACTACTTTGTCATCAACAAATGGCACAATGCTGACCTGACTTAGCTAACGTTAGCTATAACAGTTGATTAAAGAAGTTAGAAATAAGGCTTTCAAACGCCAAGAAAAATACACTGAGGCCACTATGTGGTTTTATAGTCGTGAAATGTCAAATTTAAGGCAATTATTCACACCATAAACGTCTACATTTTAGAGCAGGAGTCGGTAACCTATGGCTCTTTCAATGACGCACAGACAATTTTGAGCTGACATTATTTAACATGTAATAAATAATTATGCTGTGTCATTTTAAAGTTTTAGTTTTAGTCTCTGACTGTAACTGTGTGCGCACGTGTGTGTGTGTGTGTGTGTGCGTGTGTGTGTGTGGGGGGGGCGGAGGCGGACGTCAACTGCAAACGGATTGCTGAGCAGTTCATGCGCAGTCGGGAACACAGCGGTGGAGATGGGTTGTCAGTGTTTGGAAACAGTGACCAAAGTTCACAGACAATGTTAGGGGAAACACAGATAGCGCTTTTAGTACTCGGAGACGTGATATACTTAAAACTCAATGTTATTAAATATATGGCTCTCAATTAAATACATTTAAAAATATTTGGCTTTTATGGCTCTCCCAGCCAAAAAGGTTCCCGACCCCTGGTTTAGAGCATCATTATGCTAATAAATAGGCTAACGTTAGCTAGCCGTTGTGAAATTCGTTGGTTTGCCTGTAGATACCGGAATAAAACCGCCGACAAAAAAAGGATTGCGCAAGCTCCAGATTATTTAAACCGTATTTCATATAATTATTTGATGGGGAGAACGTGAGGTTTTAGTGGAGTAACAATAATCGATGGGTAAAAAAGTAAATAGAAACAGGGAGTGTGATATCATGATAAATAAGGGGGCGACAATTTCCGTTACACCACACCGGGTTCATCATAAGAACATCCGGGTCATTCATCAAAAATCTGATGCAAGCTTCAACGCCATCCTGTAAGAAGAAGAGCTACACCCTGTTAGCAAACTCTGACACATGTGTGTTTCAGCAGAGGTCGAAGAAGTATTCAGATTATACTTAAGTATAAATACTAATGCCAAATTGTAAAAGTAAAAGTAATTCTAGTAAAAAATATAAGTATTAGCATTGTACATAAAGTACCAAAAGTCCTCATTATGCTGAAAGGCCCAATTAGTGATATTAGTTATTATTAATTAGTGATACATTGATGTGTTCATCGCTTTAATGTTGCAGCTGGAAAAAGTG